>NW_015113077.1:214814-221553 GCF_001443285.1 Poecilia latipinna | reverse complement strand
TTCAAAGATAACTTTATTTATTGTCACTATTAAACTAAAAGGGGAAGTGGGATGATCTCGACTTTTCTCGACAATATTTCTAATGACTATTTAAGTGCAAAGCCAGAATTATATGTTGTTTGTATCAAAGAAACTTTATGGTAGTTAACAGTGGATTGTAAAAAAAGTTCATGCCCTTTAGCTTTCTTACATCTTGTCATGTCACAGACCAAAAGGTTTCATGTACTTTATGTGCTTGGCCAAACAAAGTAATAATTTTGAGGCCATAGCATAACAATGCTCAGTTTTTGAAATTTTATTAAAGATTCTGAAAAGTGTAACGGGCATTTATATCCAGCTCCCCTGAGTCAAAACTTTGTGCAACTACATTTCTCTTTAACAGGTTTGTCTTCTAATTAGCACAGTTTGGGAGAATGTTTTATGACTTGACCCTGCTGATGTACCCAGGACTTTTCCTCAGTCCTCTCTGGTGTGTTTCCTGGTCTTCATGATTCATTGTTCATTCGTACTTTTTTTTTTTTTTCTAACAAACCTCTGAGGCTTTCCCAGAACAGCTTTATGTGTATAGACATTAGACTATATGCAGTTGCTTCTCTATTTAGACATGAGGTGGTTCCTGAAGAAATATAGACTTAATTTTAATCAGGAATATCAGATTCGAAGAGGCTAAATAGCAACACACTTTGCTCTTTTCAGATTTTTATAAGTGTATTGTAGTTTGTGGTTGTAACAGCCTGCGATGTGGAACATTTCAAGGTGTGATGATGCTTTTCTAGGGACTGAGATTATTGCTATAAAATGCACAGCTTCAGAAGGTTTCAATAATTTGTGCCTTTTTGTTTTTTTTTATACTTGGCTTTTGTAGGTATGATGACATGCTGGTAGTTCCTATTATTGAAAACACACCAGAGGAGAAGGACTTGAAAGACAGGATGGCCCGAGCGATGGAAGAATACCCGGACTCATGCGCAGTTCTTGTTCGCCGGCATGGTGTTTATGTTTGGGGAGAGTCTTGGGAAAAAGCAAAAACAATGTGAGCATTTATTTTTTCCAGCAAGTGTATCCCTAATAAATCTAACCTAGCTTAAACAATATATTTGTTTTACTATAGTTAAGCAAACACATTGACATTCTGCTTTTTATGTTAATTATTTCCCTAAATCATTGTGTTTTACAGGTGTGAATGCTATGATTACCTGTTTGATATTGCTGTCCAGATGAAGCAGTGCGGTTTGGACCCCTCAGCCCTTCCAGTGGAAGAAAAGGGAATAGTGTGACATTTACTGGTGCTTATTTTTGAGACATTTGTTACAGAAAGGTTAGCCGAGTTCAATCAGGGGAGCAGATTGTAATCATTTGCCTTTCACGGCAGTCCGCCTCAAAATGGATGAAATGTGATGGCGAGGGCAAATTCGGGGTTGAAGATCGAATGCCTGCAATCTGGAGGTAGCTGCAGGTACACTGTAAAGCACTGTGGGACAACTCACAAGAGAGTAGCTGTCAAACCAATGTCCTCAGGTTCAAATGCCTTTCTGTTCAAGCTTGGCTGCACTGAAATCAAGGAATTTCTGTATGTCAGAGAGAACTAGAGCACAGATCTCACTTAATCTGTAATACTTTTAACTTCTTTTGCCTCAGCGAATAAAACATGAGATGTCAGTTGTGACTTGATGATTTTTTTTTTTTGTTTACTTATCTGTCCCTTTCATTTTTGTGAGCCACATTTCATATTGAACAACTCATTTACAAATGAGACAAAACTTTGACTGGTGGAATAAAAATCACAGTGTACACTTGAGTGCCTGTGGTCATTTTGTCAAATATCTTTTACAGAAAATAACTTTATGTGGCACGAAAGAACTCGTGCTGAGTTCGTGGACGTCCTTTCAGTCCCGCTCCACCATCCCAGCAGCAGGGAAGCATGTTTAGCGCAAAACTTGTACAGTGCCTGTAGATCCTCGCACAGCATGCGTTCAGTTGTGTGCACACTTATTTCTCATGAAAGGCAGAGCTGTCATTTTTTTAACAAGCTCCCTTTGCTGCCACTATCCCAGCGCTTCCACAACTTTACTCACTCAAAACAGAGCGCTGTCAAACGTGCCGCAGGCTTATTAGATAGGGTGGTGGGGGAAGTGAAACAAAATTCTTTTTTTGTGCTGCCAAGATTGCTCACCTCCTAATGAAGAATTCAGATAAATCGTCTCCCAAACAACAATGAAAAAGACCGTGTGAACATCACGAGTATCTAGGAAAAAAAACAAAAGTTTTAGATTTTTTTTGGTAGTTTAAAAGTATATTCATATTAAGGGCATTAAAAAATAAAAACATGCAAATACTCTGTACTCTCAAATGTCAGACTGGGGGTAAAAAAATGTCTTAATACTGAAAAACATTGCATATTTCATAATTCCAAATACTTGTTTTATTATGCATTTATATCAATATTTATGGCCTGTATGAAAAGTTTACTTACAGACACATCAAGATTACAATATTAGAGCTCTGGAGGGACACTGTGGCACATCAATCACACATGGAACGAGGACAGCTTGGCACAGAAATCTTTGTCACAGATACCTTATGATTTAGTTGAACTGCTGGACAGGTACCGTCAGACAGTAGAAAAATGACCCACTATGTCTTTTTCTAAACTTGACCTGGTTTGAACATGACATTAAGTCAAGGAAAGATGGGGGCGGGGTTTATTGAGAGCTCAAGACAAACTGAGGTACAAAGTGAATCTGACTGCACTGTGGCTGCACTACTCTGCTTCTGAAGATAAACCACTAATACAATCTTAATGAGTGGTTTCAAGCTTAAAATGTTACAGTATTGGAAAGGTGTGTAAAACAGATAATAAACATAGGCTCTTAGTAGAGTCAGTGATTTTAGAAGGGGAATCATGGGCATTTTCCAGCTAATACCAGACACAACTTAAAATCACTTACATTTGATGTTAACATTTTTATTAAAGGATGTACATTTAAATGTTTAATATTCACAAACTGATTTTAAGGAAAGAAAATGGCTATCAGCTTCAGCTTCTGAAAATGACATAAGGAAGAAAACCTGCAATGAAATTGATTATTGATGAAGTTGACATAATAATTCAAGTGTTTGTATATTAATATGTATATCATTATGGCTGTGATTTTACTCACCATTTTTATTGTGAATTGCTTGTTTGTAGAGATCTAGGGTAGTTCTTCAGCATAAAGCACATAAGTACCTCAACTAGGCTGTTTTTTCTTTATTCGTAATTAACCTCTAAAGTTACCATTCCATCATTTTAATTTAATGGAAAATAATAGAGAAATTACAATTCTAGTTCATAGGTAAGTTAGAAGACTGGGACTAGCCTTTAGCCTATCCTTTACTATCACTGAGAATTAAATAAAAAGTATTAATTGTACAACATTTTCTCAAATGCTATATGCGTTATTAAAAAAAAAACATTTGCTTTTAGAAATTACCTTTGTAAGTAGTATCCCACAGATTCCCTAAGCAAAGATACAAACATACATTCAAACTATGGAAAAACTACACAAAAAAGTTTCTTCTTTGTGCCACAAAACTGTAAAAAATATCTCTTTTTTTTGTTGTTTGTCTCTTCTGTTAATTGTAATTTCCAACTTTTATGGGGAGACTGAGCTTTTGTATTTCCCAGAAGCCAAATCTCTGGGAAATACTTGGCTTCTAGGGACTTATCAAGCTCTACATTTTCCATATTTGCATGTTGGTTTAAACTCTCTCAAAAACCTTCTTTGATGGTTATGTTTATTGAGAAAAGCTTGAAGCTTGCACCGAATAGCCACAAAATCAAATTAATGTTTTGGATCCTCTTCTGCTTTATTACTGTACCCATTAAATGTCCTTCTTGGAACACATTATCAGCTTCTGCGCAGAGCATCTCATTAAAAGCATTGCAGAAAATGTTATTTTTACCACTGTTTTCAATCAGCTGAGGGATGTATAACGGCTCAAGTGCTGTAGTGGCGCCTCTCAACCCATAAATTATGTTCAACTTGTATTAACGTGTTTGGCACCCATGTCTCAGGAGAAGAGGAACATTCATTGCTGCCCCATATTTTTTACAATATTGATTAAAGTGTAAATGTGTTTATGATTTTTAGCTCCAGTAAAAGCGTTGTGACAGGCCAAATGGTGATATGAATTAATATTATTGACGTTCAGACCAAAGTACTGTAATTCTGTGTGTATCAGCCGCTCGGCGCACACATCCAAATAGAAAACAATGGAATCTAAAGAATGATCAACATATCATATACCACTTTCAGGCCGTCTGATGCTTTGCTCTATTTTGTCTTTATTACAGAAAGATGTCAAAAGCTAGAGTGAGAGAGGAGACACCTGTAGTTTTTCATTTTAAACAAGGAAGTAGAGGGTTAGTGGCACAGCTTTTGCCCTCCAGTTTGAAGGTTGGGCTTTTTGAGATATCAGCAGTGCTTTTGTGATTGAAATGGGAATAATTTACCCCTTAAGCCTCTAAAGAACTTCTGTATCCTGATTTTTTTTTTTCTTTTCCCCGGTACCCTTGACAGATGTGTTGAGCATGCATTCTATACAATAACACAAGAAGTTGAAATCTATGACCTTTTTATTCGGTGACCGGTAACAAAGCAGTGTGGATTTTCAAGCGTGCACCTTTTCTTTACAAGAGGAGGATGAAGCACGAGGCCCTTATCCGTGTGACTCAAAGGGCAGAAGTGCAGCATTCTGCGGTGTTTTGTTTAGGTAACTATTAAAATGACTGGGCAAATTTGGATTGTTACCTTGTAAGCAGAAAGAAAATGTGAAGATTTACTAAGAAAGTCTCTTTTTTTTAATCACAAGCCTTGTCTTCTTAACCTCAAATCTGAGGTGGATTAAACTGAATCTGGGGCTTAAACCAAAAAAAAAAAAAAATGTAGGAAAGTGAAAGTAAACTTTCACATTCAACAATCAAGAATAACATCAGCCATTAGTAACATGAAGCTAATAAAAACAACATAGCTTTTGCTCGACACGGGTTTTTATTCTCAAAGACTTTTCATCGTGCTGAAAGTTAAGGCAAATGTCACTACATGTTTCTTCTTGCCTACTAGGTGTTTGTTTACATGACCACCACACCATGAAGGTCATGTTACAAAAGAGCTTTTATTCTTTTTCTTTTTCTTTTTTTTATTTTGTTTCGAAATCGCTTCATGCTCTGCTAGTTTACAGCCTCTTATTATACTGACTAGTGTGAAATGTTAATGGATGTAAAAGGTAATAGAGATAAGAAAAACCTTTTAAAACACAATAAATGTGTAGGACGTGTGCATTAAGTGCCAGCTAATTAAAGATTTTAAATTGGCTCTTTAAATCTATTATCCAGGTAGTCATTAAGTTGTCTATGTGTAATTTGAACAGAAATGGAAATTTAGTTAATGGAACAAAGAAACAGTAAATTAATTTTTATATGATGCTGACAAAAGCCAGTGAATTATTTAATTAGAAACACTTTGTGATATAAGAGAATACTGATTGATGTTCCTCTCTGCAATTGAAGTCTTAGTTTGTATTTATGGGTGAGATTGGATTAGATAAATGTAGGTTCATTTATTTATATTTGTATAGTTTATGAACAGTAGAGAAACAAGCATAGAAACCTGGCCCTGGATCTGTGTCAGCTTACCATTGACACCATTAAACCTTTCTAAAATTATTACTTTATTGAACCAAGTGAGAAAAATGAGCATATGTGGCTTGGTAGATAAGGGTAGCAACTCATACAGGTAAAATAAAGTACCTGATGTGAGTCAGTGCTAGAAAAACAACAAGGTCTCCTGCCAGCTACTATGTTTACTGGTACGTTTCTAGCTGCAGTCTGTGAAAAACAGATGGTGTACTTTTACTTACATCGTGTGTAAAGGTTTAATGTCTGGTCTGCTGAATTCCAATGGAAATCGACCTCCTCAGCCAAACCAGCTGCAGCACTTGGCTGTGAGCCCTTTTCTGCCCTTAATCCATTCACCCGGGTCTCACTTTTGTCTTCTTGTCAGCTCTGACTTTGTCGATAGTGATGCAAACAACCATAGCTATACTTTCCCCCAAAGCTAAAGTCTGAGCTGTAAAATCAGTATTGCTTTTCTAAAATAGCTTTTGCAATGTATGTTAGTCATTCTCGCTATTAGTTACTTGCACTACAAGCTGGCTGTGGTTATATAATGACCGCAGAGAGAATAGTGCATTTTATTTAGTTTCTCTGGAGCCTAACTTGACCATTTCAGCAATTAGCCTATCCATGGTTGTTGACTCAAGATGTTTCGCTTTGAATCTGAGAAGTGTTTCACAGCTGTGATATATAAAATTGTGGAAATGTATCCACATCCATTTTCATATTTAGTCTTGTTGGATCAAACTCTGCTGGACTTTATAGTAATATTTTTTGATGGAGAAAAAAAAAAAAAACGTCTTAAATCGTTAGTCCAGCCTCCTGCTCTTTCAAGTTTCTCTTGATCATATCTAACTGAGCTTGAGCTATTTTTCAAAGAGTTGGCAATGTGTGAAGATGGTAAAGAAATACTATAGGAATCTTGCAGCTGCTACTTCATGTGGTTCCAAAAAGTGTTTACTTTAACTTTGTGGAAAACCAAGCTTTTCAGATTTTTTTTTTTTTTTTTTTTTTTTTTGGAAAAAAATTTTAAAAACATGGGTTAAATTTCCGTTCCAAATCAAACTTTAACTTTGTTTTATT
>NW_015113077.1:193347-211697 GCF_001443285.1 Poecilia latipinna | reverse complement strand
GCTTTTCAGATTTTTTTTTTTTTTTTTTTTTTTTTTGTGAAAAGAATTTGAAAACCATGTGTCTAATTTCAGTTCACAATCAAGCATTACTTTGGTTTGATCTATCACTTCAAATCGAGATAAAATACACACGTTTATGGTTTTCAGATAAATTATGGAAGAACTCAAGAGACATGAATACTTTTGTGACTTCTTCAAAATATGATAATTGTCTTTGCAAAAAGTATGTGCGTTTAGTAATAAAGCAGTGAATATGCTCACCAAATATTTCATACAAGTTCATAACTAATGTCAAGGTTGTTTTATGCATTACATTTAATAATAATTCCATCTTTATCTACCTGCAGAAATATAAGCATAAACTTTCCTGAAGTCTCCTAAGAGATTTTTTAATACATTTTATTTATTGTGATGATCACAATAGAAAGCTTTTTACCATGTCATAATTTGCTGCTAAACCTCTAATTTTACATTATATGGTTATTTTATTTAAAATAATGCAGAAACTTGCCTGTGGCTGATGAGGTTCACTCATCTCGTCTCAGTCAGGTAGCAATAGGAACCAGTTTATCCAGTTCTAACCAAGCGCTGCCAGGGTTCACTGAAACAGCCTTCAGCCATAATTATGCAGAATCAAGTTAAACATCCGTTTCACAACGTCACCGAAACAATTACATGCCAAACCTGTCATTTTATTTTGGCTTTGAGGTGGAAATCCAAAGTTTCCACCTGTTGGAAACAGGTTGGAAACTTCCTTGTTGGTTTTGGAAACCAAAACCAAAAAGGATGCCATATGTAATTGCTTAAAATGATATTTAAGCAATTACTAAATGTAGAAAATAAACAAAAGCATTTTTAAAACCATAGCAATGTAAACACAGTGTGGTACAGCCCTGCTAACTTTATTAAAACCTCCAATGGCAATTCAGGTATTGAATGGGGACTGCTGAAGTAACTTAAGAATTTTGTAATAACTATTTATATATCCATATATTTTTCTTTTACTGACATGCTGGCATGCTACTATTATGTTAAGCCAAATACATTTGAGATACATTAATTGTATTAAAACAAAAAGTAGTGTTGAATTTTCTATATCAGTCTGGTTCTGTTAATGTCGTCTGGATTATAACTGATTTGATTTTATATGTAGTCTTTGCAGCAGTGATGGTTTTAACAAATTAAACCTGTTAGTTGGGGGTCTATCTTTGCCTCAAGCAAACAAGTGCATTCATACCGCTGATCAAAATCTAACACTGGAGAAGAAGTTACAAATATTCACATTTCATGCTGCTAGGTGGGAGCCAGCTTATAGCTAGAACCTCAAAATGCAAAAGAACGAAGCAGGAGCAAGAGACCAAATAAAATAAAATGAACAAAAACAAATAGGTCACTCGTCAAATTATTAAAAATGTTTTAGGCCATAAGACTATCTTGATTCATATTATTTTGTCAGGTATTTACACTTCTTTCGCCCTCTTTCCCCACATGTCAAAGTCTTTGAAAGTGGCAGGATGGAAAACATTAAGTCCCTGGAGATTTCAGGCACAGTGAGACATTTAGGCTTTTTAATAGATGTTGAGACGCATGGGCCCAAAACTACTGCAAAATGTTTGACCTGCACTGCGTGAAATTAAGATCCGTCCTGACACTGACTGCAGCCCAACAATCACACAAAACGGTCTGCAAGAGAAGGGACCAATGAACAAAGATAGTAGAATCCACAGGAGTTCTTACTCCAGTTGTTTTCTGTACGGCACAAGGGAGAAGGCTCCATCATGGCCGTTTCCTTCAGTGGAACAATGTTACTACCACACTTGGCTGTGTGGAGATGCTGCGGGAATCATTCCTCTGGACTTGACATACTGTTTATAAAACATACTATAACTTTAAAGCTGTAGTATGAAATGTTTGTATAACAAATATGTTTTTCACCTGCAACTATCACTATGTTTTGACAGTTTAATATGAGATATCATTTATGAAAGAATCAAGCTTTCCACTTCCTCTCTGAGCTGTCAGAAATGCACCGCTCTTGGTCGAAAATAATCAATCAAATCCACAATTTCTTTTCACAGATTATCTGCCTTATGAGAGTTTTAACAAATAGGTAAACTTTTTTTTCATAAAAGATACATTCTGTATCCTTAAGGCAAAGCTAAGTTAAATAGGAAAGCTCTTTATGCTACTTCCTATTAAGGTTCCTAACCTTAGCTGTGGTTATGTGATTTTTCTGGTGATTGGAAGGATGGGAGTTCAGCACTCGGCTTACTGGAATAAGTTGATTTCAGAGAGAGATGAGTTTGGACTTCTAGAGAGAAGTTGGAGTGGAGCAAGGGGTCATCTAAATCAAAAGGAGTTAGTCAAGGCGGTACGTCGCATTTGATCAGGATTTCTCCCAGCTGTCTACCTTAAGAGGATCCTTAATTATGCACCACATGGGCATAGGACTTGACTAGCCTCGGCAGATAGACTTTTTAATAAGTAGAACAAAATTAAATGGATATGAATTGAACCAAATGTCTTATGTTTCATGTAAGTTTTCACATGGCTTTTTTTTCTCCTACAGATTATACATTGAAATATCACTATTGAAAAAAAACAAATATTCTTTAATATTATATTTTAATGCTTCTGAGTGGTTGGTTTACTTAATGTAATGAATAGAAATTAAATCAACTACAGCATCAAATTATATATCTGATGATGTCTCCTCAGACATTTTCTGTGGAGATTCCTGCTTTCCTCGATTTCAAGTGCACAGCTTTGGTTTTGAACGCAGCCTCGGTTTCCCCCAGAGCAGAGGTGCTTTTCCCATGGGCTCTGAGCAGATCCTCAGAAAGATTTAACAAGAAAGATGTTTAAAAAAAAAAAATAAAAATACAGGATTTTTTTTTTCACTATTTTTCATGTGCAAATGTGAATCCACTGCTGCTTTATACTTTTGCTTCATGTTAATTATTTATGATTGATATATATGATGTGATGCTTTTTTTTTTCCAAACTTCATAGCAAATCAAAAAGAAGATCAACCTATCAGATTACAGAGAGGCCAGACTGTTCATCGATTGATAAGCAAGAGCTCAGCACAGTTGAAAGACAGAGAATTACTTTGATCTTGTGTAAGAGAAATGAATGTAGTTCCTAATATATGTCTGAAATATATAAATGATATAAATTCTAAAAGAAACTAACAGATGTAAATTATCAGATTAAGCTGATTAAAAAAAAAGAAAAAGTTTTGCAATAGATAGCCCATACTAGAAAGTCAAAGCTGACACACCAGCACATCTATAAAAGTTACTTGATTGAAAGCCGTTATATACAAAATTATGATGTTAAATTGTCCTTCAAACTGTCAAGGCACAGTGAATAATGTCCCTAACTTCACAAATATTAAATGGATTATGATAATAAATCGCTGTCATGGATCCTTTCATACCTCTCATGAGACCAGTCAAGACAGCAGTTACCAAGGCAATGATGGGCCAAGGAAAAGTGCTGGCGTCATTTTTTAAAATTCTAATTATTAAAACAAAAACTTTGCAAGAACTCCTAAGACAAAAATATTCTAAACTCAACTGCAAATAAGAGTCCTTCACCTTCAGTGGTAGCTACAGCAAACCTCTTCAGTCAGGAAACAAAGTAAAGCATTTTTGTATCAGTTGCCAAAACTGTTCTCTGCTCTTGCTTGGAAATTTTAATTGTTTATTAAAGGAATAGAAATAATGAGGTTGTTTACAGGCAAACTTTTAGGCAAAATATTAGTTACTTCAAATAAATTCAGAGAGAAAATGATGAGCAATTTACAAAAAGGCATTGAGCTAATGATAAAACGTTCTTTTCAAGATGAGAAGCTGGGTTAGCGTATCACGTTCTCAGCTTTGAATAATTTGGAAGGAAGAAAAAAAGTGGAAATAAACACAAAACAAAGTTTGGGAAAATAACTTCCTACATCTACTTTACCGTCCTTAACTACAAGGCCAGAATTCATACAATTATTGGAACAATACTTATTTGATCCAAACTTGAGTATTTTGTCATGTTTTCAGCACTGAACGGAAAGCCTAAACAATAACGAGATGCAAATATTATATGTATATTTGTTCATCAATTTGATGTTTCTTCTCTTCATTATTATTCTGCATGTCTCCGGTTTAGTCACACATATGCAGCATTCTGAGCAGAGGAGGTGAGGAAGCAAACATTAACAGCTTGAGCCATTTGGTTCACATATTATGGTCCATGTTGATGTTTCAGAAAATATATGAGACGTAGAATTGCTTGATGATAGGTGTGTGGTTTGTTTAAACAAATGCAGGATGTCCTTTGGTAGTGTTGCATTCAAGTTGATCCATGATAATTTTATTCTTCATTTTGTCATTTACTATTGTTTGTTAATTTATATATTTACGGCTACTGAAACATAAGGCAGATCCCTTTACCATCTTACAGAAGGTAAACGTGATAGCAAAGTGTTCCTCTCTTACAGTTAGTCCAAACATCCTCGTCCTTGCAGGTACTAATGAAAAGCTAACATATCTTTCCTTTCCAGACATTTTACTGAGATTAATTTTCTGCTTTCAACAGAGGGACAGTTGAGTGTAGAGAAAACATAAAACAGCAATGGAGAGAAGCTTACGTTTCCATCTTCACATTTTCTATGCCTGATTAATTCTAACAGCGTCTACCGGTCCGGACTTGTCAGTGATCCTCTACATGGCAACACAGACAACACTGACAACCATGTATACACATACTTACACTCCTATGGTCAAGTATGTAAAGTAGGCACATTTATTTGCATAAAAAGCACATGTGAATTAACTGATCTGGAAATTATTTTATGCCTGTTAGTTTATTGAAAGCCTGCAGTTTTAAGACGGTTTAAGTCTTGTTGTGCCAGAAAAAATGTTTAATTGAATTTGCATTAATATATTTCACTTCTGTACTATTTGCTGTTCTATATAAGCAGATGGTTTGCTAAGTGTTATTTTTAGTCTTCTTTCATTCTGATTAGGCAAAAATATTATATTTTTTTTTAACAGTTTTGATTTTGGAAATTAATCACCCTCAACATTTATTGGTGACCCATAGTGAACATGTCAATAACTTTAAAAAAAAAAAAAAATCATCAATTTTAAAATTATGAACTCTAATTTGTAAAACACATAGGTGATACCCTGAAGTATCAATACGATCTGACGCTGTATCCCTTTTCTAGTAGCCACACTTCAAAATTGGAATGACACGAGAACATGCCATTTAAATAAAGCAGATGTGTGCTGATTTTGCCAAGTTAAGGGATGGCAACTAGAAAATAGCTATTCATCTAAACTTGCCCACACTATCAGAAAAGTTCAAGCCATCTCAGCAGGGCAAGGAGACACATTTGATTTGGTGATTGAAGAGGAAGAAGTAAAATGTCCAAACCTCACGGTCATCGAACTAAATCTCATAGAACTGCAGCAAAAAGGACAACTTTTGGTGTCATCAGGTCTCCACACTGCAACATACTTTAAGTCTTTTGTGTACTCGCAGTAATTGTGGATTAGGCTTCAGGTTGTTCCTGGAACGTCTTGCATGTCATAAACCAAACAAGTTCCATTTTAGAAGGACTGGAGATCAACTTCCAACCTTCTTATTGAGAGACAATCAACCTCTTCACCGGATCGCAGCTGTACCAAAAATAACAGACTGGACAGTGATGACTAATTGTTTGTTGCATATCACCTCTCACCTTACTCTATTCAGCTTTTCCACCATCTATTCATCTTGGAAGGGTTGACACATATAATCATTCACACGCAGGCAGGAAGGACGTACAAAATACACAAAGAGAGGCGCCATGCAGCCAGGGGTTTTGAGCTTTGGGTCTTCTTTGCAGAGGAATGCTCATCTATCTACTGTATACCCTGAAGTAAATCTATCAGACTGTGTCCTCGCTATAAAAAAACCTGCCATTTCAAAATGGGGTATTAAATTTATTTACCAAGTGTATTGTATGTGCACTGCTATCCTCTGCTTGACTCATTTAGCCATCTGTGTTTTATGCGTCATTCCCCTCCCCATCATCACCTCCCCGAATTGAAGCTCAAGGTTCTTTCATGCAAACTACTTTTTGCCAAATCAAATTTGAATGGATTGGAGGAATGACAACCATACCCAGTGAATGGATTTGCAAGGAACTTAGTTCCTTCTTGGCACACATGCCGGCTTCAAGAGGCATAGACGTGTGCCAAGAGGCAGGCACACGATCGCCTGTGCAGCTGCCACCACACATCTCCGGTTATCTGCAGAGCAATACTCCATATTTCTATGATTCATGCATAAAGTGATTTGATACATACAGAAAAGATACAACATGCTTGTCCCTAATTTAGTTATTTTCACACTCATTAAAGGAGCTGCAAGCCAAGTTGATTACTAGAGCCGAATCTTCTAGATCTGAATTCTGAGGAATAAAGGCTGCTCCCACTCGTGAAATGATTGGTCCTTGCTTTTATCCTGTAACTTATAATGGTTTACTCAGTGATTTTGAAAAATGGCTGCATTTTGAGAGATTTAACAACTCTGCAAAAAGAACAAGATTTTAAAAAGCAGAATCTGACTTGTTCTGACGTCTGTGCTTTTGTGAGAGCCAGTACTGTCCGGTTACTTCTACTTTTAGATTTGCACATGCTGACAGCTTCCCTGATGCTCCACAGCATAAAATGACAGCAATAAGTAAGATCAGAGAAGTTGTCAAAGACAGATCCCAGCAGAACTTGGCTGCCCACATGGTTTCAGTGTTTGATTTTTTCTTGTTAAAAGAAGCTGTTGGAGGTGTCCTACATAGACCTAGCAGAGGAGACGATGATTTTCTGTTGCCCTCTGCTGGTACCCTGCTGTTGCTAATTGATCATAGAACAGTAATTACAACTTTTAATTTTTTTTTAGTTCAGATGTATGACTATGACATATTTTTATCTGGCAACAGAATAGGTGTCGACAATTTATAGTTTTTTTTTTTTTTCAAAGATCTTTTAATGGTCAAATATGCAGATACGTTTAAGAACAATATAAACTTTCCTAGTGAGAGAAAAGTTTTAAAAAAAAATTAAGCTGGGGTTTTTTTTTTTTTTTTTTTTTTTTTTGTAAATTTAACTCATCCCTACTGTTGCCATAGAGCCTCATGCTCTTCACTGAGGGAGATTTAGACAATCAAATGTGAGTCTCCACTCCTTGGATCTGTGCATTATCATACTTCACTGCCCACAGCTTGTCAGTGTAAATCATTCTCCAAGTGATTTACAGAAACGCATAAACTGTTTTTCCTCTGTCTGAGATGAGAAAAATGGTGGCTCCACCGCAGTTTGTGAATTACGTTCATGTTAAGGTTCAGGTTAAGTATTTATCCTTCAAACGTTGCCCGGTACAATAATTAGCCTGCTCAGTTTTTATCGGTTCCTGTAAAAGCAAATGAGCAATAGAAGAACAGTCAATCCTGGAATTAAATTGGCACAAAATGTACATTTTAATTCATTACAATGGGCACTATGTGTACCCACCAACTAGAACAACTTCTCAGGATTGCATTTTGTTTAATGTTTGTTTTTGTGCAAAACTTTCTGAAGAAAATATAGTTAAACTAAATGTTTATAAGTCCCTTTTTTTGTTCTTCATTCTCACTGTCTGATATCAAATCATACTAAACTCTTGTTGTTGTTATTGTTTTAATTGAGCCAGGATTAGCCAAGTTATTTCAAGTTATTTATATTTACTGTATTTCAGAACAACCGGAAAGGGAATATTTAGAGAAGAAGAATAAAACCCCAAAGCAAGACGTCAGGAAGAGAATTGTGGATATGCTCAAGTCTGTTGCATTCTTGGATAGGATTTGCAGATGCTTGAAGATGCCTCAATCAAAAGATGGCATGCAAGCATGAGCTCCATGCAAATGTCCATTCTTTCCATTTAGGGAAGAGACGGGTTCTTTGCCCCAGAGATGGACATGATTTGATGTCAAATGTGCAAATCAAACCCAGAACTAAAGCAAAGGACCTTGTGAAAATGCTTGATGGAGCTGTTAAGGGAAAATATTTTCAACAGGAACGACTCTGTATTGTTATGGACTGAAAAGTCATTCACTGAGGAAGAGGTCACCACTTTGAAAGCAACAGAAAAGGGTGACAGTGTGCAAATGTACTCAGATTCAAAGATTTTGGATTTAGTAGATTTGTGTTCTGATGAAAACTAAAATTGAAGTGTTTGGCTGTGATAACATTGCAATTGTTGAAAGAAAATTGAACTTTGTTAGCCGTACAAACACCCTCCTAACGGTTAAGTATACACTGTTTGGCCTAATGAAGCAAAACATGTAAAATATTGAAGCAAAATTTGAATACATCACTCAGGAAGGTAAAGTTTGGGCACAGCTGGGTCTTCCAAAAGGACAAAGCTTTGGAGTGTGTGTTAAAGAGCCTTGATCTCAACCCCATATTTGTGGGCCGGACAGAAAAGTATGTCATAGCCAGGTCTCCTACAAACCTGCATTTAGTTACACCAGGGTTCAGCATTCTATTGTAATAAGCTGGTGGAAGGACACCCAAAACTTCTAGATGTGAACAAAGTAAAAGAAAATATGTATTTACATAATATCCAACCTTATTCTTCCAGAATTTTAGATGTGTTACATATGTTTATGTAGATTTGATTTGTTGTCCATATTAAGCAGTCACATTAAGGTATTTGTCAGTGCCAGCTCTGAAACAATCATTTGAAACAGCATTAAAAAGGAATTTGAATCAGAACGATTCTGTTAACTGGTTAGAAGAAAATAAACTGTCAAGATACATTTCTCATTGTAGTAGAAGGTGGCTGCTTAGGCTATTGTTGCCTGTGATTTTATTTCAGAAAAAGAAGAATCTGTCTGATTCAAAAACAGAGATCTGGAGAAAGAAAAGAAAAATGAGAAAGATTGGACAGCGTGCTCTTCTTCAGCAATTACTTTAATCTCAGGGGCTAGCAGGGTTATTATATATCTGGGTAACTGCTGGTCAGTGCCAGCTCAGACAAGAAACAGCTTGTGACTCACACCATTTTAATTCTTGCCAGGTAAAATGCATTTCAGCCAAAACTGGCACCCGTCCAAGGCATTTCATGTGTTCTCACAGAGAACATCCACATTGAGCCAGGGATACTTTTTGTTTTTTTTCACAGTAATTATTCTATTTTGTTTTTACACTACTTAAACTTAATTCTTATTGCATTTCCCTTTATCATAATTACAAATGAATTGCCATGGAAACCTTGCCTATGTGTTAAAAAGCCATTCTGACTTCATGTTTGGTCAACAAGCTTAGCTTCTGTTGACTGAAATGTGAGAGGAATTGGAGTGTCTCTTGTGTGTATCAGCGAACGCTACTTGGCTGTCGGGAACACAGGTCATGTACAAATTGCTTTGCTTTGAGCTCAGGAGCACAAATTGCTCTTACAATTGTTACAATTCCAGCACACTCTGTTCCAAATAATCTGTCATTAAAAACATCACGCTCATTTCACTTATTTCTAGGAAACCAGTCTGTGAGTCTGCAGCATTTTATTTTGGGCTTGATGGTTCTAAAAATGTCCAATCAATCAATCAATCAATCAATCAATCAATCAGAGTATGTTATATTATTCACAATACTGCAGTCCTAACTACTTTAAAGCAGGAGGCAATAAAAAGACACATCAAAAAGAAAAAAGGGGTAAACAACACTTAACATGTGAATGATAATTAAATATAATAACTGTTGATGTAAGTGAAGGGCTGAGAAAATTGCATACATTCTAAGAAGAATCACTTATATACTCTTCTTTTTTTTTCATTTCAGACACTAAAAGATCAGAGGAACAGAGAATAACAAGAACACAGAGTTAAAACTCATTTCCATTGTGGCTCAAATGCCACTGAGTCCATAAAATAGATACAATATACTAATAAAAGTATTAAAACTAATCAGCTGATAAAGAAATGATAAATAATGAATGATAAAATGTTAAAATAAACGACTGTTTCTTAATAACAATAAAACACCAATTTAATTTAAAGTCAAGTATAAAGTAAAACTATTTACAATAAAGCTATACATATACTACACTCTAATTACCTTAAGTTATTATCAGAATTACAAAATTCTTCAGTTTGCTGTTAATATACCATGAATGCTACCCTCCATTCTCCGTTTTCAGAAAGGATGTGCAACAGATAAGAGATAAGGAAGGATGAAGTGGGGCTATACTGAAAAAAAAGAAATAAAAGAAATGGGCTTACTTAAAAAAAAACTGGAACATTTCATAAAACTTAGTTTAAATTTGAAGAGAAGGTTTAGTAAAAGGGTGGAGCAGAGTTCAGGCTCTTGAGCTGTCAAACCAAAACAGGACGATTTCAATCAAAAGGCATAATTTTGGTCCACAATGAGGCACATTGTTTTAATAATAAATGGAGGGAAAAAAATGCAGTTATGCTATTTTAAAAAGCGGTTTACAAAAAAAAAAAAAACACAGAAGATGTCTCCTATGACATGAAAGACATTTCAGTGCTCTGCTTTTATTAGCCTCTGCAAGAGAGGGTAATTAATGAAAATATTAAAGCAAAATTTTCACAACAGACATGAGTAAGTCGATGTGTCAGAGCAGGATCTTGTACAAAAGAGTGAGGGGGTGAAAACATCTTTGTATTACACCTTCGATAAAAGAAAATTCAGAGACTTTCACATAATCTTGTACATAATTTGTACCTATAAATTTACTCTTCACTCATAGAACTGGACAAGATACAGTCCACTGCCCCTGGTAATGCCCAGGCCGTGGCATGGGACTGCAGTGAAGCTCCACTTACTGGGAAAAGGTCTTCTTACTGCTATTTTGTTCTGTAAATATGTGCAAATCTTGTTAATACTTTATATTTGTGTAATTGCTCTGCATAAGAATGCATCCACTTTGTTGTCTTTTGGAATTCATTGTTTGCCCTACTTTCCTCCACATCAACTTGGCATGCTGGAGCTCCCACTCAGCACAAGCCCATAGTGTCTGGCAGATACGTGTGTGTAGTTTCACATTTCTGCGAGCGTCCTTTGCCAGATTTTTTTTTTTTTTTTTTGTTCTGGGGCCACAGTCAAACCTAGTGGAATGAAGGCCTCACCATCCAAGCTCACAGCAAGAGAGTCTGCCTGCAGGGAGCGGATCAGACTCATGCATGTTTTTTTTTAAGTCTTGAATTAATGAGTTTGCAGTAGGATTTATCATTAGGGCTTGTTTGTGTCAAGTATTTTATAATGGAAGTAATCGCTTGAGACCAGCTGTTCCAGAAGCGTGAAAATGAGTTTAATATACAAACTTTATATATATTAAATCCATACTGCACTGCAAAATTGGGCAAATATGCACACATTCAGTACTATTATCACTGTCTCTGAGAAAAAGAAGGTGCTGGTTACAGCAAGAGGTATGTTGATAATTATCTTATTTCCCAACTGATTGAAACAAACGCTTGAGCCAAGAAAAGCTAAAGGTCTGCTGCTTCAACTGGATAATGCACACCGGGGCTGAGCACTACAAATGGCGCTGAAGCTGAGGTAATAATTTAGATGTGCGATGGACGACAGGTCTTACTGAGCTCGTAGGAAACCATGACGGCACCTCATCTGTCATCTGTCATCCTCACTTCAGCCCCATCTCCTGGGCTCAACTGGAGAGCATCCTCCATCTCTCCTTGGCCACATAGCCGAGACACAGGCACCCTCAAATATGATGGATGAGAGGAGAGCACACACAAGCCTTACTGTTTCAGCAGAGCATGACTCCATTTACACCCACAGCATTACCAGCGAAAGTCGGGCTGGTGGTTCCCAGTGTTGTCCTTAACCTGACCAGCTTTGCGAACAAATACAGACAGATATAGGTCACCCGCTGCTCCAGTTTCACCCTTTTTCTCCTCAAAATGTTTAAATGCAAGCTCGTATCAGAGCGTTAAGTGACATTAGAAGAGGGAAAAACATCTATTAGCATATTAAAATAATCCTTCCGGTGTACAAAAATAGAAGATAAAAACAAGGAGTCAATGTCATGACAGCAGTTTTGCATATATTTGACCTAAACTTTAGGTATTATTTTTTATGGTAATGTGTGTGTTTGTATAGCTATGAGAGAGCTTTAAGTATTTTAAAAGTCATTTAATACGCTCTATGTGAACAAACATCTATGTGCATCTGGAGTAGTTGATCCCAACACTTTGCATTTGTTCCAAGCATGCTGATTCAATTTTGAACTTCTGCTTTATTTTATCAAACGCGCTTTCTTTTTTTCTTCCTTTATGTGTTTTCACCAAGCAGATTGGGCTGCAGAAATGAATGAAAGTCATTGGAGAGTCCCAACAAAGATTGATAGACACGACCACATGTGTGTGTGTGCGTGCGTGTGTGTGTGCGTGTGTGAGAGAGAGTTTTGGACCACAAAGTTTTCCTACAAGTTTGACTTCTTATGATTTGCACTTTAAGACATGGATGTATTTTTGACTTAGCCTGGAGTTAAATTTATTGAAGTTTTATTTTGTTATGTTTTTTCTTCAGATTCATAAATGCACTTTTTTTTATTTGACATGCTGGAATTCAGACAGTTATGAATGTTGTCCACTGTAAAAGTCCAATTTGACATCCTTACCATACAACATTTTCTCAAACTAATGCTTTTAAGAACATAGGAGCTGAAGCAACACATGCTTCATTAGATCTCTAAAATGCTCTGTTAGAGGTCAAACCAGGAGGAAAATAAATGATCATTAAGCTAACTCTGTATGCAGCTAAATGTATTTTTAATACACATGTTGCATCAATATAACATGTACAAAAATATACTTTTTAAAACTGCTTTTTATTCAGTGTGTGTTATCAGAAATAAGGTGAAGGAAATGTGAATCATCAAAACTGCAGCACAAGTACGCTGTGTCTGTATTTTCTTCTCTGCTCGCTGAAAGGCTCAGCAGGTCTTGAGCTGATAAAAAAAAAATACTGTCACATCTTCTGGTTTATTTATTCAGAAGCAAATAAAACACTATTGCGCTGTGTCATCAACAGCAGGCAGTGAAGGAAATCAAGAATACACACAAATCTCATCAAACAGTTGCACATAAATCTGTGTCCAACTGTGAGTCAAATCTTTTTCCGTCCTGAGAATTTGTTACTAGTGCAATGTATGACTCCATTTTTGAATTAATAAAGAAGATGTATTAACAAAGTGTTTTCTTTTTGTCTGTGTTCCATTTAAGATGTTTTTTTTTATTTTTTTTATTAAATGTTTATTGAGATAAAAACATGCTTTTATTCAGCATGTCTACATCTGCAGGAATTTGTAGACATTGCAAGCTCAAATGTCAGCTAATTCATTTCAATTGAGAAAATCAAGTAACACCATGTTAAAAAAAAGTTTTGTTATTTTTCTCTTTTTCTATGGTGTTATTTGTGTGCTTGTTTGCATTGAGTCAAAGATATGATGCACATACAAACAGAAGGTGTGACTCATTGTGACCTGAGCAAAATATGTCAGGTGGTGCAGTTACGTAATGTTGACTCTCGGCTAATTCAAGCAAAGCAGCCTGTCTGTGTTTTTTATGTATATTTCCCAATGTGGACCATTTCAGGAAAATAATATTGAGGCTTGACTGTGGCATAAAAGCAGAAAATGTAGTTGTATTGTTTGTACTGTGAACTCTGTGTGCTCTATATTAAATTCAATGATTAAATCAAGGAAAGACATTTTAATTCCATATTTGCATCTTTTATTTTAGAAGCTATTGGGTATAAAAAATCAATTGAGTAGATATCTGTTTCTCACTGGGTGGTTTCTCTTATTAATCTGAGAACCTTTTTTTTTTCATCTTGTTATGGTAAAAGCACAACGATTAGTACTGATTCAGGGTTAACCAATACTGCTTCTTTGATTGTATAACATAATTAAAAATGCCAGATCAGCTGTGACTGGAAAAATTTAAATCAACATGGTGGAGTTTATTACATGATTTATTATCATTTGAACTGTCATGGATTTGAATATTGCTTCCCTTGTTAATTTAGATATTTATTTTCTGACTGTAGTTTATTTATTTATTTTTTGCTGATCCCGCTCTCATCGATCAGCTGCCCTCTGTTGCAGCTCAGAGGGATGGGTAGGTGGTGTGTGGGCGTTTTATGATCCGTCCTCATCCTCTTTCCATCCTGTAAAGTGCTTAACGACAATCAATCTTAACTCCCCTCCTTAGGAGATAACGTCGACCATGAGGTTGTATTGATCTGAGAAGAGGCCTCCAGGTGATCTTTAGTCATTCCACAAACCTCACCTATCTGTCGACAGAAGAAAATACTGATTTAGAGTGAAGGAAGTATCTGTGAATTGTTGAGCATGGAAGCACTGACACCGCTATTACATCTGCAATGATAATCTATAGTGGACTCTATTACTGAAAGTAGCTGCTCGGTGAGTAGGTCAGTTCTTTTATTCAACATGATAATGACCCGTGGCCCTGACTGATTAATGCACCCATCCCACTGCCACTCCAGTGCATACAAGAGGACAGAACATCTTTTTTCTCCTGGTAATATTCTTTGAAATAAGGAAGATTCACTACATTTGTATTTTTTTACACTATGACTAAACATTTACGCTAACTGGTTGTTGCAGGTAAAACATAATTTGCTTACACACTTTGCAACTTGCCTTTGCAGGAGTGTTGCAGTATTTTTTGCATAAAAAAATCTGACCTTGGCATCACATAATCTTCTTAACATTAAATAATCTTTGCACTACAAGGTTGTTGGGAAAACATCTTAAGTGTATATTTCATCTAAAGGGTTTTATGAAATTCAAAACATAATTCATGTTTTATTATGTTTTCCTTGATATATTTAGGTCTCAAAATCATCTAGATGGTAAAAGCCTGGCTCACAGGAATGAACCTCACAGATCAGGTTTGACATCATGTGTCAAATAAAGTTATGAGAATGCTCTGTGACTGTGATGCTTTGTTCATTTTGACACTCTTGTAAGATAAAAAATGTCTGGCTGCTGCTCTTGTTCAAGTTCTGAATCATTGCATTAAGCATCCTCTTGTATGCATTTACTTTTCCTGAGCATTAGGTTCATGTGAGATGGTAAAACTGTCAAAAGCTTGGAGATAGAAGATAAAGCACTCAGGCCCATTTTAGAAGCTTCCCTCTGTCTTCATGTTTATGCTAATAGATTCATTATCATGCTTTATAGAAATCTAGGTACCATACAGGAAGTCACATGACTAAGACTTTGTGTACTCATTTGGAGGTCATTCAAATTCAATGGGGACTTGGTGTAATTAATCAAAATAATGTATTCTGGAGAAGCAAGGCCTGTTGGACAGCGGTATTTGATAATAACATGGACATGGATCTTATTTGACCATGTTCCAGCACATCCATATTAGACTGGCAGAGGAGGCATGGCAGCATAATGTTCTATTGTTTCTAAATTCCTAAAATAACCAGAAAGTGTGCAAGACAATGAGACTGTTTAAAGTCATAATACTTCACATTTCAGAATGTTCTTATTACACAATATATTATTTTAAAATAATTAAAGTCACATGATAAAGTGCGTATTTTTACAATACAGATGGTCAGGCAGACAGAGACAAAAAATAAGCTTCCCTCATGCTAAAAATACAGTGTCACTTTCATTTTTTGAAGATGGTCAACATGACGTTTCAACCATCACAACTGTTACCTTAAACGTAGAAAAACTGTGCATGATGGACTTGCAGCATATTCTCTTTGTTTGGAGCCTCCCTCATGAACGGTAGAGCTTATTCTGTGACCCGTTAGCAGGCAGGCTGTAACAAAGGCCACTGATCCTAACTACACCCATCCTCTGCATCCTGTGTTCCAGCTCTTGCCCTCTGGCTCTGAACAGGGGATACCTCTTTCAATAGATTCAAAAGACCCCTTTATTCCGAAAGCGATGTTTCATGAATGCATAAAGGCAGAGAGTGTTAATTCTGTTTTCGATTTTTTTCAAATTTTAGTTTTTCTTATAGGCATTGGTTATATTAATGTTTTGATAATTTGTCTGTGCATTGTTTGTATGTTGTAAATTACATATTTTTTATACACATACTGTACATTAGGCTTTAAAAATGTTAATACCATCAATGATTTAGATTTTAGGCAATATTTTAACCAATAAGCTTTTTCAGACTGAGTCATATTTCTGTTTTAAATTGTTCCATCTGGATTTCCAATCTGAATCTGATAGAGAATCTGTCGGCTAAAAATTAAAATCTTTCAACCTTATAAACTTCCGGTTCAATATCAAAGATAAACTGTCATAATACCAATTGAAAATTGGTATCATGGGAAAAAAAATAAAAAATAAAAAAAAAATAAAAAACATCAGGGTTTAACTAGTATAATGACAATAAAGATTTCTCCATTGTTTTCTGAAAAAGGTATGAATAATTTCCAACTTCCCATTTACAATTAGAAAACAGATATTTATATATTTTTTATTTCATTAATGCTTCCGTCTTGATTCTCCTTTTACAATGTTTCTGGACATGATCCTGTAGCTGAAGCACCAGAAGAAATATTTCTATTTATTTATATCACTGCTGAACCATTCTGACCCAGTAAACCCTGCATCATCCACAACAAATGGAAGTAAAACATCCCAATGTTTAGTTTTGGCTTTTGCTCTGTTGAAATTTTCACTCTGGTTTACAAGGACTAGATGTTCTTCCCTCCCCAGCTCTCCCCGCCTTGAGCTGTCAATCAATGACCCCTGGTGATTCCATAGATGAGCCAACAGGACGTGCTGCACCTGGCATGAACAACAACTGTTGCGCAGTGCTTGCACACAGTCACAGGTTTATCCACTGTCAGTATAGGGCTCAACAATAGCCCTATACTAAAGGTGAGAAATTTGGAAATGGACAAATATTACTTTTCGTAAAACCAAGGAAATCTCATAGTTACATTCCACACCAGTAGCAGTACTGGTTTGGGTTATCATGTGGGCTTGTGTTTTAATTAGTGTGACCTACTGTGACTGTGACAGTAAAAGAGCTGGAAGTATGTTGGCTTCATCATACGTCTGTGATCCCAGTCGAGCTATGGCACACCAAGTAAATACCGCTCATCCTACAACTTGGTACACAAAATATGGCTTAATGCTATTCTTTCTGAAAAATACCACAGTAGAAGTTAACAGAAACATAAAAGATTATCTATTTATTGCTTTCGACTTGTATTTTAAGACAAGCATTTGCTATGGGCAGAAGTGCAATTGTCTGCAAGCATCATGCAATATGTCTGGCTCATGCTAGCAACAACACATCAAGTATGTTGGCTCACCTCTGAGGATGCAGGGCTTGCTTATCGATTGACCGCGCAAAGGATAAGAGTCAAGCGAGAAAGAACAACTTCTACCTGCAACTTCTAAACAGAGTTTCAGTGAAAAATGACAGAGGGCAAAAGGTGTAGCGAAAACAGCGTCACATCTTGGGAATTTATGAAGTAGAGTTATCTTCGCCACTGTTTTGCAATCGTTGCAAAACTGCATCTGATTATTGAAGAAGATTAGGCTAGATGCATGCAGATACAAACATGCCTATTAAGTTATGATGTTTGGTAATATTTGCCCTCATTTTGCGTCGGGTTGGACTTTTCAAATGTTTTGGCCCCAATAACAAATGATGCAGAAATTATTGAAGTGAAATTGAATTTTATCTTGTGAGCAAGGGCTTTTAGTTTAAATCCCTTTTAAACAAGTCATTGTTTGAAATATCTTCTTATTACTGTACAAAAATCACAGCAGCTCCACTACAACACTTTCTGATTATAGTTCTGTGATAAACACAAAAACACAAACCCTTTGCAGCTCACTATGTCATTCACATCACATCCAGTCCCTTCAGCGAGATCATGTGGATATCTGTGCTTTCAAAACATACTGCAAGGTTTCACAATCAATGGGGCATTGCATACAGCACAACACAATTCACAGGAGGACGATGATAAATGTAGGTTGTGAATTTCCTCTATTTAGTAACAGCCGGCGGAGCACATTAGCTTTATGTGGCTACATACATCATCATTTCTTGAGTATCATTGATATAAAACAAATACATTTTATTCTAGAACAGCTTTGCTCATCAAAGGTGGTACCCCATTATATAATGAGAATAAGGACAATTCTCATTATCAGAATGTCAATAGAAGTGTGCATTTGACACAGTCACTGAAAATGTAATATATTTCAAGCTACGTACAGCATCCATCCATCCATCCATCCATCCATCCATCCAT
>NW_015113077.1:189346-190183 GCF_001443285.1 Poecilia latipinna | reverse complement strand
TGCTTAAACCTTAGAGTTTTAGTTAAAACGCCATTTAAAAGAAATTAATAAATAGATAGAAAGTAAAGATAAAAACATTAAAAACATCAAAAACATCGAAGACATCAAAACCCACACTCTGATCCTAATTTAGCCATAAGCAACTCTAAACAGGTGGGTTTTAAGTTGAGATTTAAAGGCACCCAGTGTTTCAGCTGTTTTACAGTTTTCTGGAAGTTTATTCCAAATTTGTGGTGCATAGAAACTGAATGCTGCTTCTCCTCGTTTGGTTCTGGTTCTGGGGATGGAGAGCAGACCAGAACCAGAAGATCTGAGGGGTCTAGACGGTTGGTACAGCAATAACAGATCTTTAAGGTGTTGTGGTGCTAAACCGTTCAGTGATTTATAAACTAACAGTATTTTAAAGTCTATCCTCTGAGCTACAGGGAGCCAGTGTAGGGACTTTAAAACTGGTGTTATGTGCTCTATCTTCCTGGTTTTAGTGAGAACGCGAGCAGCAGCGTTCTGGATCAGCTGCAGCTGTTTGATTGATTTATTAGTCAGACCTGTGAAGACGCTGTTGCAGTAATCAATGCGGCTAAAGATAAATGCATGGATGAGTTTCTCTAGAACACGCTGAGACATCAGTCCTCTAATCCTGGAGATGTTCTTCGGGTGATAGAAGGCCGACTTTGCGACTGTCTTAATGTGGCTCTGAAGGTTCAGGTCAGAGGTCATCACTACTCCCAGGTTTCGGGCTGATCGCTGGTTTTCAGTTGTAATAACTGAAGCTGGTTTGCTCCTCTTTAGGTCCAAAGATAATAACTTCAGTTTTGTTTCTGTTCAGCTGGAAAGTTT
>NW_015113077.1:132752-186499 GCF_001443285.1 Poecilia latipinna | reverse complement strand
GAGAGGCCGGGTTCACCCTGGACAGGTCGCTAGTCTATCGTATTGAAGCTAAGAAGTTATTTTTTGCAAACAATTTAGCCATTTTAATATCAAACAGCTTCACTTAGGCTCTGTGCACATTCAGACTTATTATGATATTAGTAAACCACATAATTAGTAATATATTTTTTTTTTCCTGAAAGGTTCTGTGGATTGGTGGGATATTAAAACTGCAAGTGGTTTTTCTGCCCTCAGGAGCACCTGGGTCTCAGCTTTCATTCATTTATAGGTTTTACACATTTACAGTTTCCACAGTCATTTTGCCAGAGGAGTTTTTTTTTTTTTTCCTTTAATCCACAAAGAGGCTTTAGAGTAATAAGCATTCGGTGAAATGCTACATTAATTATCTGGAACTATTATAATGAAAGGAAAAACAGTCCATTAAAACATCATCCTCTTTTTCTACTCACTGTGAGCACCAAATACAAAAAAAAAAAAAAAAAAAAAAACTATAAAAAAATTATTATTAAATTCTAGAAATTAAAGAAAGCAAATGAAAATGGGCCTTGCTTTTTTATTTTTATTTTTTTTGGTAGAGCTTCCACTGAGTCACAGTAAGTCATCTAATCAGAGTACTGCTGAGTACATCTGTTTTTGTTTTTCTTTGTGTCTCCCTTAAAGGAGTTCAATTGTTTTCCAAATGAGTGCAGCAAAACGTGAGGACACTGCATGAATGTTTTGGGATAATTTGTCCAGGAGTAAACAATATGACAGCATGTAATGGGTTATTTTACTGTTGTCAAAAGGATTTTTCTCCATTAACTCAGAATCTAAACTAGAGCTGGTCAAAAGTAATCCAGACTCATCATTCTTTTTCAACACCAGAAGTAAACAATAAAAAAACTATGAGAAAGGAAATCACAATGTTCTTTATTTATAAAGGGGTAATTAGTTTGGGTGATTTCCTCCATTCTGTTTACTGCATTAGACTTTCTGTTTTCCAAAACTATTTGTACTGCACAGCGTTTGATGAGGTGATTAAATAAGCATAACACGAGACTTACTTTGGAAATAAACTTTTATTTTTTAATTATCATTGTTTTAGTTAACATTTGTTTTTTTTGCTGGACCCATGGCAGTATAAATCATGGCTTGGTTATCATCAAAGTCAAACTCAGGCTCTGGATTGTTAATCAATCTCTATTTTTGAATTATTATCAATTTATTCTGTTTTAATCATCAAGAGAAATAAAATCAAATCCTTCCAAAATTCATGTTGGGATCTAAAGATGCTCACTTACCAACGCATTTCATTTAGCCTGCTGACCTTCATAAAGTGTTTACTATTTCTCTTTGCTTTTTGCTATCATATTTGCTCTTTACTGTCAATTTTTACTGCCGACTGTGATGTTAGTGAGCTTGATGTGCATATTCTGGAAATAGCAGTGTGTAGACCTTTTTTTTTTAAATTTTGAAGTGAAAAGTTATACATTACTGTCAGATGTGTTTTTTTCTTTGAAATTGCATATTTGTTATTGAAAAGAAAAAGCCCCTCCCCTCTCCCCCCATGTATTGTTTGAACAGACCATGCAAAGAAGAAAAAGAGTTACCACTCCACAAATCATCATGTTGATCGATAAAGCAGGATAGGTTATTAAGGAACAATCTTAAAATCTGAGTAAATATGAGTGGCTTCAAGTGACCATATTTGTATAGGAAAACATCATTTAAGAGAGCCTGGAGAGTGCTGAGATTCTTTGAAAGAGGATTATGCAGGTTGTTTTCACATATATAAAGTCTTCAATACAGAACAGTGTTATATTCACCATAAACTCCTTCCATCAATAAATATTGTTGACAGGCTAATGGGTTCCTCACAATGTGTCCCTCTCAAACATCTGTTCAACAAATCTTTGCTTTACAAGACTGGAGATTTTCATTTCTGACAAAATTAAGAGGAAACCATGAGCCTTATGTTGCTCCATCTAACTAAGTCTCCTGTCCATCCTTAATTGCTTGTGCATTCAGCTAATTTTCAACCCTTGACTGGTGTATCTCTGACATTACCTTTAAGTCCACAACATACTGCCTTGACATGGTGTCCAAAAGTGCATTTTGT
Organism: Poecilia latipinna; assembly: GCF_001443285.1. Classification (NCBI taxonomy): domain Eukaryota; kingdom Metazoa; phylum Chordata; class Actinopteri; order Cyprinodontiformes; family Poeciliidae; genus Poecilia; species Poecilia latipinna. The sequence continues at coordinate 184,401 of NW_015113077.1, read as the reverse complement.
AAAATGCTTCTGGGTTTTATCACTGAACAGATAGTAAATACTTCTCTTATCTACGGTTATTTTCTTTAGTCCTTGAAACTAGATCAAACCTCTTTTAAAGAAGCCTAACCTCGACACCTAAATAATAAATCACAAGCCCATATCCAGCCTAAAATCTTAGGAAAAGATAATATAAAAGGCAGATTATCAAAACATTTCTCCATTTCATACAAAGTTATATTTTTTATGCTATCGAAGTGAAGCTTTCAACAACTCTGCAGCACTGAGAATTCACTTTTAAAAGTTTTGATGACAAATGTCATTACACTGATATGTCAAAAACTTTTACTGAGTATTACTGTTTGCTACTGTGTCTGACATTGATCATCAAAGCATTATTACTGATCTGATAAAAAGTGGATGGGACTTCTTTTTGTCATTTGGTAATTATAAACCTGCTATATAGTCCCCTTAGCTCAGAACTGTGACAATTATTTCTGTAAGTATGCTAAAAACAAAACCATATTGGATATTTCTGTATTACATTAATGTATTTCCCATAGTCATTTACCTAGTGATATCTTATTTTTTTTTTTTTTTTAAAGTCAATGTTCTTGGTCCAAAATATCCCCGCTTTGAGTATCACTGCAGAAACCTTGGTGTAGTTTTGGACTCAGACCTACATTTTGCCATTCACATAAAGTCTACTATTAAATCTGACTGCCTTTATGCTGACATGCCAAATCTCAAAACTTACCATCTCGTTGTCACAGGAAATTGTGACTAATTAGACCAGGTGATGTTTCCCATTCCGTAATTGTCTAATTTAGGTGAGCATGTGAGCTATCACCTCACCTTCTTTTTCTAAAAAGCTTGGCACAGATTGGTCTTCTGTAGCTCCTGCCCATCTCGATGTGTCGTGGAACCATAGATGGTATTTAGCATAAGTTGATTTTAATTAGTGGTTATTTAGGGTTCCTAAGACTTTCTATCATTTCAAAGAAGTCTGCCAAATCTTCTCTGACCTCTGACATCAACAAAGCATTTTCGCCCTCGCAACTGCCAATCACCGGTTATTTTCTCTCTTTCAGACTTTTCTTTGTAGACCCAATGGTTGAGTGTGAAAAGTGCATGAAAGTCTCAGTTGATCGGAAGGTTGTGAAAAACCAAGACCAACCAGTTTGCACCAACAACCATTCAAATTACCTGAAATTCTTTCTCAATTCCGATGCTGGGTTTTAACTTTGACATGTGGAATTCACCACATTTGAATTCCTAAATGCATTTGGTTATATCCAAATTCTATTTTTGATTAAACAAGAGATGAAACAGGTGTATCTCAAAAAGTGAATGCTTACCGTTAAGTGCTTTGAGATAAAAAAAAAAAAATCAATTTTCTTCAAGTGTTGATACAACAGGACACCAAGAACCATTTCACTTCTTGAATGGGAAAGTCAGGAGAATCTTCCATTTTCATAAGATTTAATTTTGTATTGAACTCCATATCTACAGTCAGAAAAATGTATTTTCCTTAAAAGAACTGGAACTATGACAAAACTAAACAAGGACCCAGTTTTGTCTTGCCACCACACACAGTATGAGATGATACTAACTGTCCTTAATTAACTGTTTAAGGACAACTGCAAAAAATGATATATTTAGGTCACAAAGCCTTTTCTTCAGCAAGGATTCAAGGTAGCTCTGACCTGAAACAAAGAATGAACATGTAAGACAGGACCTCATGAACACAGGAGCGGCAATTCTGCAGGCATATTTGTCTTCCAAAGGTCCTGGGAACCTTGATTAAGTGCAAGGCAACTTGGACTTTTTAAAAGACCTTAATCCTATAAAAATAAAACCTTTGGGGCTGGCCAATGATAGGAGAACATAAAGGAGAATCCAGGACATTAGGTGATCTACAGAGATTTTCAAAGATATCTTTATGTGTTTGCTTCAGCTTATCATAGGAGAACACATAGTGCTGTTCTGTTGTTAAAAGGGGGTTGAACATTATTCCCCACTCAATAAGGTCCTTACAATTAATATTATATTTTACTGAAAAAAATGCAATGAAATAAGAATTCCTGAATTGCTTCACCAAATAAATATACATTTGTAATGTGCAAAAACCCCCCAACTTCAACAGATTTTAGTTTCACATGGATATATGAAGTTAATTTGTGATAGCTCCTTTATTTAGAAAAAAAAAACAAAAAAAAAACAACTCCTGCTGCTGTCAAAACAATTCATTTCAAATATTACACAAAATGCTAAAGTGAGAGGAAGCACACTGACTCATGTCTTTTTTTTGACATTTTGTTTTAGCTGCCCTTTTTAAAAACAAAATCCCTCCAGTTATTGATCTTTCATCATCTTTTATCAGTGGTCTCATTAATTTACCTATTTTTACTCCTCAAAACAATCTTTTTATAACTTCACCTTTGAAAATATGCTTATCCTCCTCTATTCTTACTCCAGCAAAACATTTAGCATGGAAGGAAAACTCAGGTGGTTGCTGAACACACACAGAGCTCTGTTATGGAAAATTAACACTGCAAAGAAAACAGTTTACAAAGCTTTAAGTCAGCTCCAGTAACTTCTGCCTCCTCCTATCGCTTTTTGGCTGCTTTGGTCGATTGCAGTCAATGTTTGTTCCCAAGACACACTCAGCTGTGTAGCAGTGGAAATAAATTCTGCTCCAGAATCACAGCACAGTTTGTATTATGAAGAAAAATACACCATCTGGCTGTGTGAATACATCAAGGTGGCGACGACCACAGGAGACCACCAGCTTACAGTTTAGGAACATCATACATAAGTAATAACCACAGAGATACCAGTAAGACTTTTAGTGGATGCCAAAGATTCCCGGCTTTCTTTTACGTCTGAGCTGCTGATTTCAATTATTATTCTAAGAATGGGGACAAAATGCACAAAAACAGTTCTGTTCAAACTGTTTCATTTTAGTAATCAGATATAACAAGCAATAACCAGGTTAAGGGTTTTGAAAGTAGGAGAGAGTATGTCCTTCCATTCATTAAAGCAAAGGTTGTTGACCTTTGTTTGAGTTTTACAAAGTTTAAGACACAATATGTCATTCAATTTTTTTGTATGTTTGCAGACCAAAAAAGTCAGAAATAATGTATAAAGGTAACAAAAGTTCCATTAGTGCTAAATTATCATATGTGCATGTCTTATTTTAAATATGTCTTCCAATATGTTGCATAAATGAAATATGATTTCTGTCTTTGCATATTTAGATTAAAAAAGCAGAACAAAGAAAATCAAACAGCTCACCAGCTATATCACTCTCAAAAGAACAGTTTTTATAGTAAAATATGTTTCCTTTTTGAGCATACATTTCATTTATTAGGACAACTTTGTAATAAATACAATTATAATTTGAGACTGCTTTTTGTTTGCTTTTATTGATTGCAAACCTTCCTATAGCTAGTTAAAGTTCAGCAAATCTGACCAATTTTCAGAGCTGATCTTGGTCCAAATCTCAACATATTTGGGATTTGGGATCTTTTGCCATTTTCGAAGTTAAAGTCAATGTCAGTAAATGTCTTGAACCATACAGACCAAGTCAAGTTGCATAAATAAAGGACAGGGAAGGGAAGTATTACTACTTCAAAGTTTGCTCCTGAGTGGGCTTTTCCTGTCTTTTGGGGCACAGGTAGCATGCTCTTCTTCATGCTAATAATGCAGTCCATCAGCCTGTCTTTAATGGAATTTAGGCCAAACGTGACAGGAATGTCTTACTCCTCAAAGTCATGCTGTCGGTAGCATAGACTGCTCAATAGTTGCTCAGGCAAAGATGTGAAAAGTCAAGCACACCAGCCTTTGCTCTCTGCATGAGTTTCATCTTCTGCAAATCTGTCTTTTTTGGGGGCGGCCATTTTAATATTCAAACCAAGCAGAGTGAACAAGTGCAGAGGGACAGCGGTCATTTGAATAATTGAAGAGGCTCCGTAGTGCCAGAGGAGCCACTCTCTTTTTCTCTCTCTAACCATATTTTCCCCCCTTCTATCTTTTTTATTTTTTTTTCCCAGCTTCTTGAAGTTTGTCCCAGAAAGCAGTCTGGGACATGTGCTTCAACAGCAGCTGATCCAAGGATCCCAATGGGTAGATGGGGAACGATAGAAAAGAAGAAATGAGAAGGATAGATGTAGATGTATTTTACAAAGACAGGAATATACAGGCCAAATCTATTTTGACAGAAAAGTGGCTATGGACCAAAATGATGGATAAAAAGACTCAACTAGAGCCGTCTCTGCCCATAATTTGTTAAACACTTTCACTTAGCTTTTCCCAACTGTGCCCTTCAATTTGTTTGACAGACTTTATACCCATAATGTCTAAATAAATCACGGAGAGAAAGCTCTTCCTCCCAAAAGACTGCAAAAGGGATACACTCATTTTAAATTCCCAATGCTTTATCTGCCTTTTATCACATCTGTCCACCACCAGCCTTGGATTTCCAATTATGTTAGTACATCAAATACACTTCACTTTCAGGTCATATTTCACTTTTTGGCACTTCCCAGTTAAAATAAATACTTCCAGGTGTATCTGATAGCAAACATGATTGGAATGCAGTCTAGTAGAAAAACATTGTTGTTGAAAACTGTTTGACCTTGTTCCACATGAGGTGAATTTTTTCAGTTTTTTGCAAAAGTGTGATCCGTCAGAGTCCACACATTTCTGCTTGCTTGCCCTAACATCGCACTGCTCCATTATTCAGCACCATGAAATTACAAATTAATATTTATTTTCTTCAAAATATAAGATTGCTCATCGTCACAGGCAAAACAAATGTTCCTCTTCTTTCTTTGTTGTCAATATGTAAGACAGCATATTGACAACAATATGCTTCATGTAAAAAAAAAACAAACATAAAGCCAGGTCAGCCTTGTAGGCTTAACCAAAGGAAGTGTCAGAATGAGCTCATCTGTGAAAAGAGCAGTGAATTCCCTGAAGAATTCATGGTGAGTGATTTTAGGTGCTCATGAGGATTGTTGCATCAAACCAAACTCTTCTCCTCCCTTCCTGCCTTTCTGTTGGTTTCCCACTGTAATGTCGATATTTTGGGATACATGTAGTTTACATGTGAACACTGAAACACACATTTTAAAAGACAGCTTTGGGCTCGTCCCTCGTCGCTGAAATGTTGTAAACAAACCACTGCGATTTTTTAGACATACTTGTTGCATCACATCCTGTGATCCTGAACAGTCTACCTACACACACAACCACTTCAATGTAAAAGTTGTTAGCATCAAATGCATCTGGGATATTTTTCATTCGTGTGAACAGGAATTGCAGAACATTTTGTATGTGCTTTTCCTGACATCCTTTGATGTTTATGTGTTGAAGCAGCTTGAGGTGAGAAAATAATGTAGTGGGCTCATTAACTTAATGCTTTAACACAAACACAAGGCTCATAAAGATTGTTCCTACAGTGCAATAAAACACCACTGCAACAAACAGCATGCAGTCAGATTCAATTCAAGTTTTTTTCTTTTTCCTTTTTTTGTTGTTTTTTTAACACAAGTGTACACATGGTATCATTTGTTCAGATGCATAAACTGACTAATTACCCAGCATGTAGTTTTGATGTGTATATAAATATATAAATATGTGTTGAAATAGCTAAATGAATGAAACACTACATGTAACACTCTCAACCTAAAATATAATACTGCTACATAGCACTTACGAATGCAGGAGGTTTTTTAGCTTTGTTTCGTATTGATTAGTCAATCCCTTGATGTGGATGACATTATTTTGGTCTTTGACAGTAAAATAAAAAAAATCTTAGTGTCTTTTGGAATATTCCCAGAATTGGAAATATCCTGTTCAGGAGTGATGCTGAAAAAAAAACTCGTCCAGGCATTTCTTCCTTCAAGGCTGGACTAGTGTAAGTATCTACTATCAGGAAGTCCAGAAAATACAGTTAAAAGCCTTCAGCTGATGTAAAATGCTGCAGCAAGAGTTTCGGTATAAATGAAAAAGATTGATCGTATTTTTCTTACTTTAGCTTCCTTTCACTGCCTCCCTGTTAAAGCCAGGAGATAATTGAAGATTCTCCTTCTCACATATAAAGACCTTAATAATCAAGCTCCATCATACATCAGAGATCTGATTGTTCAATATGTTCCTAACAGAGCACTCAGGCTTCAGGTTTACTGGTTGTTCCCATAATTTCTAAAAGTAGAACGGGAGGCGGACCTTTCAGATATCAGGCTCCTCTCCTGTGGAACCAGCTCCCAGTTTCAGTCCGTGAGGCAGACACCCTGTCTATTTTTAAGACCAGGCTTAAAACTTTCCTTTCTGATAAAGCTCATAGATAAGACAGCGATGTTTGCCCAGTTGAGTGGGGGAGTAGGAGGCAGTATGAGTGTACGGCCCGATCCAGCGGGGGGAGAAAACAGTCCGAAAAGACAGTGCTCCCTGGCTCTGCCTCTCTCATGCCTCATTCTAAGGATTTAGGTTATCCTGAGCTATCGTTGTGGTTATGCTGCAATAGGCTCAGACTGCTGAGGAACAGGCTGACCACATTCTCCAGTTTCTTCGTGTACCACTCTCCAACTTACATTATTTACCGTTGATATGTTTTTTCTCAGATTTTTTCCTTTCCGTAGAAGCTGCATCTGTTCTGGCATTCTGTTTTGGCTGAGGTGCCTTCTTGGAGGAGGGCATCGCCTGAGATACTGCTGCCAGCAGTTAAATGTTCTCCCTCTCCTGCTATTAACTTTTTTTTTTTTTTTTTACTTTTCATTAACATAGAAATTTCTTCTGCATCAGTTCTTCTGTTTCTTTTTTTGTATCTGCTCTGTCTTCTCAACCCCCCAGTCGGTCGTGGCAGATGGCCGCTCATACGCAGCCAGGTTCTGCTGGAGGTTTCTTCCTGTTAAAGGAGACTTTTTCCTCTGGTTAACAACACAGTTTATTTAGAAAGCCAAGGAACTTGAAGAGTAAACTACAGCTTAATATATTCCAGTTTTTTTTTTTTTTAATCTGAAGTATCCATTCTTTTCTTAGCACCTTTGAAAGTAGACAGTTTCATATCGTCCATGATAGGGCATACATATTCTATGCAGGCGTGTTTGAAGAAATTCTTTTAAAAATGTGAAGGAAAGCACAACTCATCCAAGCAATTCCCAGCGTTGCTTTAAGAAAGAAAGCAACGGTAACAGAAGCTTTCATATACCCTTTAAAGCCAAAATGCTGATATCCCCTTTGAAATAAATATAAGGGCTTAAATTCACTGCTGCTGTATTGTTTCAAATAAGTCCTAGTAACACAAAGGGTGTGTTTATATTGCCCTTGAATGAAGCATCCTAATGAGGACGTACATATTTGATGCAGTAAATAGTTTGGTGTTGATTTGATTGAACAGATCTGCTGAGGTTTTAGTTTGTAAAAAAAAAAAAAAAAAAAAAACAGTGCATGCTACCCTCTCCCTGGTTCCCTCCTACTTTTATTTTTAAATTTCCTCCTTGGGAGATCCGGGATTTAAAATTCATATTTCATCAAAGCATAAATAAAATGCTGAGAACTGAAAGTGCAGCATATCGTATGTATAATTCTTGTTTGTACAGGAGAGGCAAAGTTTTTTCAGCTTATGTAACATTACCCCATAAATGTACTGCTCTGCAGGAAAGATGGTTTGATATAAGGTCAGTTATAAATGAACTTAATACAAACATTTACAAGGATCAGCTGTGTGCACCTACATGCAATGCAGCGCAAATTACATCATGAGTGATCCCAGTTTACTCGGCTTCTTAGCTTTTTTTTTGACAAGCTACGTTTTTAATTATGTTTCTGGAAAAAAACACAGACGTCTATAAAAATAACTAACATGAAAGTAAGGGAGCTGTTTTTATGTTTAAGTAACTAAAAACTTTAACTTTAGAAAGTGGTTGAGATTTCTTTTGAAGTGGTGCTCTGGAAAGTCAATCATCAGTCTTTTTTTTCATGCAGTCAATAGCCGTTTGAAAGATCTCAGTTTGGGGAAACAAGAATGAATTCTCAATGGAGCTGTTGCTTTAGCTAATTTCTGTCAATTTCAAATTAATTCAGTTTGGTTTATTTATATAGCTCTCTTTCACAACACATGTTATCTCAAGGTACTTTACAAAAAAAAAGTAAATTCAGTCAAATCATAAAGAGCGATTCCACATCAAGTAAGTACTTTCAAACTTGATCCTAGTTATTAAACAATGTTGTCAAGTTTGATTTATTATTCAAACTGGTTCAAATGTTTTCTATCTAATAAAACTAGATGATTGCACTGAGTCACTGACTTGCTTTCACTCTTCCTGGATGTGCAAGCAGCTGCAGTGGGAAGTCACTTGCATTGTCTCGTTGAGTTTGCAGCAAACCTTCAAACAGAGAATATAGGGAACTATAAGATCTCTGATGTATGACGGAGCTTGATTTTTAAGGGCTTTATATGTGAGAAGGAGAATTTTAAATTACATCCTGGATTTAACAGCAATTATGGGAAGCTATATTAAAATAATATGTCACTTTTTAATTTTCATCAGACCTCTTGCTGCAGCTCTTCCTTCTACTTAGCCATCACTTATGTACTTAATGTCTCTTTACATGGGCATCCATGGCTAGTTATGCTGAAGACTGCCATGGGCTGTAATCTGTTAAAATGGGTAAAGGTCTGTGTGAAGCACGCTGCAAAACAGAACCTGCCAAAGAGTAGCTATTCAATGCAAACGTGCATTCAACAGCAGCCTACATACAATATATCAAGCCCCAACAGGTTCTTCAAACTGTAATGTACGTAATCATATGATAGTTCAGTGACATTGGTGTAAGGTTTCAAAAAAACATCATCCCATGAGTCAATATAAATGTGTCAGAATTAAATGATAAATGAAGGAACATATTTAAAATTGATCCCAGTCTGAGTAGCTCTCAAGTGATAACTACTCTACATAACCACAGAATTATAAAAGGATGATATATCCTCCTTGAGTCATCAGCTGTACACATTGAACAACTCTCTAGAATCACATTCAAATGAAATATATTTCTTGTAGGGCTAAATCAATTAGCTTAATAGTGGAGGAGTGAAAAACAACACACAATTCATTTGCAACAATTTATGAATATCAATTAACCATATAAGTAACAGTTAGCCTTGCTGGAGCAGAAACTGTTAGGATGGTGTCGTTTAGTATGCTAGCTGCTAATCCACCTCATCTACATGACAGCTGGAAGTAAACTGACAAATTGTTGCTCATGAGCAGGGATAGCTAGAAAGTTAATAACTAATTTTGATGCAGTGTCTTACAGTTGGAAGTAAACTGCAAACTGAATTTGAATTCAGATTGAAATAAACTGAATGTATTTGAATTTTAGCTGAAATGGATTCTTAGGGATTTTAATATAACATTTGCCTCTGTTGTGATTTCTGTTGTTCTTGGTTTTGGTTACAGATCCATATTTCCAATCAGAAAAAAGAGTGTTATTGTGAAATCAACATAATCTGACTACAGTAAATACAAAAAAAACAAAAAAACAAAAAAAAAAAAAAACTCAGAATTGAAACAGGAAAAGCTATTCAAACCAACCATGCCCTACACCAGGGGTGTCAAACTGCAGTCCTCCAGGGCCGCTGTCCTGCAGTTTTTAGATGCGCCACGGGTAGAAAACACAGGAATCAAACAGCTGAGTTGCCTCCTAATTGTGTAGATAGATCCTCCACAGTCCTGCTAATGACCTAATTATTCTGTTCAGGTGTGGTGGAGCACCGGCACATCTAAACATGGCAGGAGACGGGCCCCCCGGGACTGGAGTTTGACACCTGTGCCCTATTCTATAAAGTAACATTTTCAACAACTCACACTGATTTGATCACTGTTAGACCAGCAGAATAAAAAAAATAAATAAAATCACTGAATGCGATGCAAGCAAAAATAATGTCAAGAAGTGACATTATGCCATTAAATAAAGAGAAAAATCATACAAAGTGAATAGTATGCATAAATGGTTACATGACAATTTGCATAGTTGAGAGAGTCTATTTGAGTTAAAACATACTTGGGTCTTGCAGCAAGTTAATTATCAGAAGCATACCAGAAAGTTCCCCTTAAAAAGACTTAACAACATTGAAAAAAATAAAGTTTTGGGGCAGTTCTACACAAAATCCATCCATCCATCCATTTTCTTTACACCCTTGTCCCTAGTGGGGTCAGGAGGGTTGCTGGTCCTTATCTCCAGCGAGACATTTCGGCTAAGATGTGGGGTACACCCTGGACAGGTCGCCAGTCCACCGCAGAGCTTCTACACAAAATCTAGAATTAAATAAAATATAGACCCTGTAACATGACTTGAAATAGCTCCTTCATGTTCAGAAACCCCCCAATGTGTCTGAATATGAAAAGTTCTAAAGAGTAAAATGGGACAAAATCCCTCACAGCTTGATAAAAAAAAGTCACAACCACTCACAGCCAATGACTGAGAGCAGCTGTCACTCCCAAAGGAGGCCAAACCAGTTGTTAGGTGGCAATTACTTCCTCATATAGGTTCAGTTTGCCTTGGATATATATATTTTTTTCCTTTAATGGATAAAATCTGAATTTTAAAACTACTTTTTGTATTTATCTGGATGATCTATTTTTGACATCATCACTTGTTTGGTGATTGGAAACTTTTTAGTGTGGAGCTAAAACAGAGAAGATCTGTATATGGGGCAACATTTCCACTGAACTCTACAGACATGTATGTGAAAAGGACCTTTTCCAGAATGCTTTGAGATATTATTTGTAGTAATATGACTCTATGCAAATAAACTGATTTCAATGGAATGATGCAAAATTTGTTTTCAGAGATAAAATTCTGTCTGATATTCTTCAATGTTTTCTTCAGCCACCAGCATGAGGATGGTGTTCATGTCTGACAGTCCTTGTTATTTTAGCAATACCTGTTACTCATCTTGTTTTTACATTGTTTCCAGTTTATATATTTTTGCTCAAACTGTTTTTACTGAATGCGTGTTATAACAAAACACTTTTAAAACATGATCCCACTTCACTCATCATAGATGAGGAATCTGAAACAAAGAAAACAACACAGAAGAGGGCAGCAGATAAAAATGACTACATAACAAATCTATAGTTATTGAATCTGCTGTCTGATGCAGTTTTACAATTAGTTAAAAGTGAATTAGGATGTATCTTCTAACTGGTACCAGTTGTTGGCAAGCTGATTATGTTTTGCATAAGAATGCCAAACGACCAAGCCCCATACCAAGCAGATTAAATAACAATGCAGCAGGTGCATCACAGAGTCCAAGGATCACAGATCTAATCAGACTTGTAGTTTTAATTATAAATGACTAATTAATCTTTTCAAGACAGGCATCATGTCTGAAAGCCACTGAGTGAGTATGGATAGACAGAGGATCAGTTTTGCATTTCGACAATGTGCCACAACTGAAAAGAGTGTAAGGACGTCTGACCATTAGATATATTTTTCATATCAATTTTTTTTAAAAATGGAAGGCTAACCCACTTGTTTGGTGAAGATGTGCAAAAACTCCCACTCATCTGTCTTTTAAATTTTTAGTTGATCAGAAACATTATGACAGGTAAAAATTAATCTTTCTCTCTTTCTCAGTTGAATTATGGGCCTTATTGGCCTCACAGTCCAGGAGGTGTTCTAACACATGACTGATTTTTGCTTCATTATGTCTGCTAATGAGACAGGCTGTTCTCAGTTCAAATGAAACCTCACTCACTTCTCTCTATCTTCAATTCACTTAAGCTCACCTTCAGGGCAACGCCAACATGTGTGCCTTGGTGCTCTTTGCAGTGGGTGAGTTTTCTTCCTTTGTTATGTGTGTTTTTTTCTCTCTCTCTCTCCTCTGTCTCAAAGCAGATTTCAGCCCAAATGTGTTGCATGGGATGTTTGTAATTAAAAGCAACCATGTATAATGAAAAACGGCAGCAGAGGTTATGTAATGGTCTCATAGCCTGAAACTAAAGATATAAAATGATAGATATTTCTGATTTTGGTGGGCACATGCATCTGTCAGTGCTTAAAGCGGAGGAGTGATAATACCCCTACATGTTGAGTGGGAATTTATTTGAGGACGCTGACTGTGGAGATAGTCCGTTTTAGATGACTGAATAGAGAATAACGCCTGTAGGTGGCAACCATACCTCATCAACGACTGAATCACACGCGCACGCGCACTCCAGGTACACACAGGCGCATTTCCAACCCCATCAGATCCGTGCTTTATACATTAACGCTATTGATCCCCGATAATTAATGACTGCTGTGTGATTTAAATGGGAAGCGAGACGGGAAGCCAAAGTGGTCAAAGTTAAAGTGGTCCCTGGGCAATAAGGGGACCGGCGTGCACGCCAACACATGCGCAACAGACACACACGCTAGTGAGTCACAAGCGCGCACGGCAGATCTGCGCCTGGAGACGATTTGAGCGCGCTCGCTATTCAAGTCATGGACGGCAGCGAGCTGGGGGACCATTAGGAGCCGCTGGCAAAAAGCCGCTTAATTTGCAACACACGGACGTTGCAGCCTAAACCGCGCGGACTGGACCCACGCTGCCTGACAAGCGGAATTATCACCGATGTGATCAATACACCGAACGGCTTTGACGTGGGGGTGGGGGGGATGAAAAATCTCACTCCGTACAATCTTCCCCATTTTACTTGACAGAAACGCTGTGTGCCATATGCTCTGCGAATTTCAGAGCAGCCTATGGCAAGCCATTTGTCCTGATGCGGAGCGTCTGATGGTTGCAGTGGGACGGATATCCTCAATTTTATCCAATAGGCATTCTAAGGTTTTTCTGTGTTGGACGCTTTTTTTTCTCCATCTCTCGCTGCGCTGACCTTATTCACAAGGCTTTAAATAGGTAAACGTTGACTGTCATGCAGTAATGAACATCTGACTTGGGAAAGCCATTGACTGGCAGTTATTTTTTCACTTTATTTTTTGTGTGTCTGTTTTTCTTTTTTTCTTTTGGCAGAATTTTATTTTTGTGGATTCGCCTGGGAGGCTGTTTTAGGGTGAGAAGCGGCCTGTATATGGACTTCACTCCCCCCTTTTTTAAAAAAAACAACAAAAATAAAATAAAAATAAAATAAAAATAAAAAACTCTGCAGGATTTTCCTCCTCCTCGGTCCAGAGGAATACATTCAAGTCCGGGAGGCTACTGCTTCTCCTCTGTGGGTTTAGAATGGTGACCGCACCGCAGATGAACGCAACTCTCAGAGTGTTTGGCGTTTTTCGCAGGCGAGCATCTTGACTTGTGATCGAGAGAGACGCGGACTGCAGCAGCCTCCAGCCCCCCTTTTCACATGGAGATTTGTGTCTCGGTGGTACTGCAAATCTTGAAAACGTGGTCGGGGGCCCTGATGAATTTTCCTGCTCTGCTCTCGCCCTCGAGTTCTTTTATTCGAAAAAATGCGTAAGTATTTCATTCAGATTTGCTCCGTTTATCCCCTTTTTCGGTTGTTCGGAACTATCTACCATCGCCACTTAAGCTCCCGATTTGGGCTTAGCTTGTCCATTTACATGCCAAGAAATATACTTTTTGCGTCTTAATTCTGTCTGTGTAGAAATGTTCAAAAATCTGTCGCATTCTCTCTCAACATTGAGCTTTGTTTTGTGTTTCAAAGGCTGTGACTGATATATAGACATGTAACGTTAAAGAAAAGGAGATCTGAGAGGTAACTGGTGCAACTAATTCAATCTTTGAGCGCTTTATAGAGACCGTGAGTCTGTATTAGTCCCTGTTGCCAGTAAGACATTACTGATAGAAAAAGGCCTACGTCATATGGTAATTCAAATTCAGTTCAGGTATTCTCAGCATACACGTTTGCAGCAAAAGGGGCGCCGGATTGGCCAGGTGAACTGGCTGGTCCATGTGAAGGGCGCTTTGAGTTTGAAGAGCAGCGAATCATGTTTTAAACAAACAACAACAAAAAAAAAAATCTTCTCCCGCATCACCCAAAATTTCACTGTATCTTATTTTGTTTTGTCCTTCTGCGTCCTGACCGTGTAGCGAAAACAAAAAAACCTTAGTCAAGCCACCCATGGGTAATGCACCTCAAGCAAAAAAAAAAAAAAAAGCTACCCCCCCAAAACGCCCACCCCTCCCTACCACAGCTTGAGAAGGTTACCCACAAGAACAGGTTGCTTTTTGAAATGTAAAATGTCAACTCCTAGAATTGTTGCTTTGGCAATGCTGCCTTAAAGAAAAAAAAAAAAATCTATGTGGGAGCTGTCCATCAGTGTGTGGTGCTGAAAATGCTTTGCTTGAAGTGGCTTGAAGAGAGTCCTGCATTTAGAGCTCTGACATTGCAACTGAAATTGCTGCTGCAGCCAAAAGCTTTCCACTTAAACCGTAACCGACTGATCCTCAAGTGTGCCCTACCATATTCACATCTGGCGATTTTACGGCCAGCCAGTAAAATGAAGGACACGCTCTGAGTGAGGAGGGCTGGTTACCACGATATTTGCATGCATGTATGAGCACAGCTGACACAATCTGCAGTATCTCCATTTAAAGCTGATTTAATTGCCTCTTTGAGAACTGAATTGTGAGGTGAGTTTTTTGTGTATTTAGGCAAATGAGTCTGCCAGGGGTTTAGTTTATTACCCATGTGAACATTTATAATTTAGAATGAGAGAAAACACAAATAGTTTGCCATTTGGGGCCTGAAGATGCTTCCTATCTTGTTATTACATGTGTCACAATTTATTTTCTACCCTATTCTTACAAATAGGCTATTGGATTTGTTCAGTGATGCTTTCTTTTTTTTTTTTAAATCCACTGACGGATTTCCAGATAGACGAATTAGAAGTACTAACACTAGGACCACACACCTGTTAGTCTCTCAGTAGGACAATTGGCCACCTGAGGAGCCACACTGAGCTCCTAAATGTTCTTGGGGGGAAAAAAATGAAGTTCGCTGAAGGGTTGTGTGCCAGCCGAGTTTCTGAAATAAGCGTTGTGTTCTGCTTGGTTGAGAATTTTCAGCCATTAAGTGTGGAAAACAGGAGTTCTGAGCTTATGCAGCAGCAACGACGGTTCTTGTCACGGCCTTTGAGTTTGCGAGTTTATCACCTTGTTAAATTGTTCAGTCATCAGGAGAGAAACAGCAGAACACAAGGAATGTGATCACCCTGACAAACGCCGTGGAGGTTTGGCATTTACCTGCCTGCCAAGCAACTGAATGGAGACAAACCACACTAGGGCTGCTCTCTACAGCAGCCCCGACAGAAGCCCTCACTGTGGGAAATGAGCACTTGGGTGAATGAATTTCTCTTCATGCGTGACACACATGTAGTCAACCACTGGTAGAGAACAGGGTGAACGGTGACTCATCTATCCAAGGTTTTTTTCTGTGTCAAAACATGGTTTTTGTTCTTGCATTACTACTCGGGCAAAAAGGGTAATTTATGATTTCTGCAGTAACATTCCTCCATAAATTTATTGTGATATGCTATATCTTTACTCCTGTGACACATTTGTCTAATCTATTTTTTCTTGCTTTTTTGAAAAACAACATGAAACCTCGGTTATTTATGCTGTCATCACTCAACACCATCATATGTGTTAGAATCTTGAACTAAGTGTATTTTAACAATCAGCCCTCTTTTGATATTCCTTCTTTTTTAAACAGAGCCACAGGAGTCTAAATAATGAGCAACTGGGTCTGCCCAGGGTTTTCACACTCAACGCTAAGCCTGCTGGGATGTTAATCATCAAGTAATATTTAGGGCTGGTTGCTCACATGTGCAATTTTCTTTGTTCAGATGTTGAATAAGGACTCATGCAAATAATAATTCTTTGCTAATTTCCGCCCAAGATCCTCATGTTATAGGGTCAATGACATTAAGTTAAAGACAGATTGCATGTGGTGCAGCCAAGTCTCAGTCTAATTTTAGTTTGACATTTTCAAAAAAAAAAAAAAGAAGAAAGTCTGATGATTGTACTTGCTCAGTGCCTGGTAGTGATGGTTTTGGTATGTGTCACAGAATAATTTTATGCTAATCATTGGTCTATAAAAGGACAAGGAATGAAAAATGATACTGGTGATTTATCAAGTGAACTTCTATATGAATTTGGAAAGGAGGGCACAGATAATCACTGGTGCAGCCCCGCCCCTTCCCCACCTGCAGCTGCATCCAGCTGGTTAGCTGACAGAAAGCTAGATCTTCATTTCCCCTGCATTTCAAAGAAGGACAGATCTATCAGTCTGTCTATGAGATAGATTTTGTAATAATCAATATTTCGTATTCTATCTGATTCGTTAATGGCAGTGAGAGGTACAAGTGATTGTTCTTTCAAAATAAAGAAATGACATAATAAAACGTTTTTGTTTAAAAATGTGTGAAACTGTGCTATTCTGAGTAAAGTTTAACATTCTTTAAGAAATTCTTACCAGCCACTGCCTAACAGGCATGTACGATCTAGATGTACTAAGAATTTGGCAGGCTGCTGTTTCAGGACTGAACCAGTATAATACTGTACTCATGGTTTATTTATTTATTTTTTTTTTGTGAAATGTCAGAAAAAAGGACAGAGTTTTTTTTTTTTTTTTTTTTTTCCGTTGTAAGAAGCGTAGTATAACTCCCACAGGTTTCTGACCTGTTCAGAAGCTACAAAAAAGGTGCAACATGCTGAACAATAAGCATTCAAAAATAATATGAATAGCATCATTGTTGTTGTAATCATCTGAAATCAATATCTTCTTGTTTTAAAAGAAAATTAGATTACATCATATTTTTTTAAAGAGGGTGGTAGTATGTAAAAGCATCTTTTTAAGTTGTATATCATGTCATAATGTTATTCCCTCATGAAAGCCCTCAGTGTTGCTTCCAAGTAGTAAATGGAATAATGGGAAGGCATGGTGTACTGAAGGCGGAATGTTGGGAAGAGCAGGAGCTTCTTAAAGAGACAGAGGCCAATTTCCATTTGTCACATTTCTTTTTAGTTATGTTTGATAATTTACGGCATCTTTATAAACACTGAACTTAACATAGTTACTTAATTGTGCCTTAAAAAGACAATCTGTCTCTTGAAAATACACACCACCCTTTAAGTTACTGGAATACTTTGAAACTGTGGTATTTTACTCAAGTTTATCAGAAAGTGAGTTTCAGTACTTCTGCATGCTAAATATGTTATAATAATTATGAAAATAACAAAACTTTCATTTTAACACAACTGACCTTGGTCATAATTACCTTTGATTGTACTTTTGCATGAACTCTGGCTTTTTTATTTTATTTTATTTTTATTTTTTTGCTGAACGGTGTGCTGTGTAGACTCTGACTGTGGATTAATGCCTGATTTTGAAAGCTTTTGGTTTCAGCCTGTCAACACCAAAGAAATGCTGATTCATTTCCACGGTGCTCCGCATTACACTTTCCCAGCTGGTGACTGATGGTGGCAGTCAGAGTTTTTGAGGAATATGCTTCATGATATGTAGGACCCGTTTTGTTGTTTCATCAATTCACACTGTTGGCTCATGATTCTGAATATCTCAGCGGGATTGAGGACCCAGGATGAGAGTGGGGCTAATTTGTGTAATTTGTGTCGCATGTTCTGTCTGAAGAAAGTGACAAACAGCTCAGCTCAAAAAAGGCTTATTAAACGTATATAATACGGAAAAATGACTTGCCTTTATGTATATATCTGAAGTATGCGTCCTCGTGACATAAAGAAGTGAGCGGGGAAAACCTTGAGATTGGACTGACTTCCAGCCAGCTCCATTTTGATAGATTGCTCCTGCTATCTTTCCAGTAGTACCTCTAGAAAACATGTGTTTGTGTCGAGTCAAGAGACAGGGTGATCTCAGTTGGACCACTCGGGTGTGAAAGAGTCCAAGGCATGCCAGGCTGGAGAGAGACTTAGTGTTCACTGTAGCAGCTTAAGTTATGCCTTTGTGCACCAGAAAGGGGATTATTCTCTGAATCCTGCTCTGTGTCATTCACAATTTTGCTTTTCCAAATCAACAAATATGAGTGTGGTGATGTATGAAGAGATGATATTCACTTACTGTATGTGGTACTTCATTACAATTAAATGTGACTTGTGTGGAGCCGCTGCAGTAATGCCTGAAAAAAAATATATAACTCATGGCACAAATGTCATAATTGTTTTGACTGCGACTGTTGGTGCCTTACTTCACCATCTGTGTTGTGTACCATGTGTCTGCAGTGGCCTGCAGCAGAAGCCAGCAATCAACTCTAGCGAGACGCTCTGATAGAAAGAGTATTTTCAGTCGACAGGCACCATGTTTCTGCCTCTTCAGCAACCAGCCACTTTCTGCAAATGCCATAATGACCTTTTATAGATTTCTCTACAGATTCCCAACAACCTACACATATATACAGTTTGCAATAATGCACAAGTCAACATTATTTTCTGTGATTATATACTAGATATGGCAGTGTTGTGATGTGTGGCACAGCTGAGTTCCACCCCCTGCTCTGAAGAATGCATAATCACAGTAAACAATACCCCAAGGGCAATTTTTCTTTTTTTTTTTTTTTTTTTTTTTTTGCCATAACCCTCGTATTTATTTATTTCTATGGGTTTCAAACTTTTATAAGTGTAACAACTTAAATAAAATTAGGACATATTAAAGCAGCAATGAAGGAAACACATAAAGCTGTTTTTCATGAGTTACTCTTCGGGATGAGATCTGAGCACTCTGATCCCAAGCTGATAGCAGGAGATGCTGATTAATTAAGTTCAGAGTCAAAGAAATGTCACACTTCATCTTTCAGCAGTCAGCATGTTGTATTCTGTTGACAAGGAAAAATGGGCTCTTAGATTACTTTTGCTTATAATTATGCAGCAATGCAAAATTTGTATTTACATGCAGTTTTTAAATTCACAATAATTGAGTTACTTACAAGTTACAATATGTAGCTGTAAATATTGTTTTTGTAAGTGTCAGAAACAATCGATTTATTTATTATGATTCTCCTAATCCATCCATCCATTTTCTGAACACCCTTGTCCCTCAGTGGGGTCAGGAGGGGTGCTGGTGCCTATCTCCAGCTAACGTTCCGGGCGAGAGGCGGGGTACATCCTGGACAGGTCTGATTCTCCTAATGTTATCTTAAAAAAACAAACAAACAAACAACAAAAAAAAAAGAACGGATAGGCTGTGCCACACAAACACAATTAGTCAGTCAGAGCCATGAGTGGAATCTTTATTATTTTTGCTAGACTGTGCCACCCCACTGCAATCACTCCTTTTGTTTTTGCAAACCTGGAGGCTTTACAAAGGAGCAACAAATCAATGAACATGTTAGATAGAATTAATTGGCCCGATTTGACAAATCCTGACAAAAAGTTAGAGTTTTTTTTTTTTTTTTGTCTTTATCTTTTATTGTAGTAGCATAATCCCATGCTATGGTCATTTTTAATTACATTTTCTGTTGCAGTTATAGTGACATGCTTAGAGGTTTCAATTTGTACAGCAAATTTTAATATCAGACAAAGATAACCTATTTAGCACAAAAAGCAATTTTCAAATTATGACTTAATTGTCTATGGAAGAAATATATCCAAACCAAGCATTGCCTAGTTAGAAGTTAGTTCTCTCCACCTCCCATCAGTCATTTGCTGTAACTGGCAATTAGTCTTTTACACCACCGGGGAGGAATGTTGGCCCACTTTTCCTCGCAGAATTGTTTTAATTCAGCCCCATTGGAGACTTATGGGAATGAATGACCAGTTTAAGGTCATGTCACAGCAGCCCAGACAGATTAAAGTGTGGACTGAGGTTAGGCAATTTCAAAAACTTTATTTTGCTTTCTCTGAGCGATGGAGAAGTGAACTTGTGTTTCCTGGTTCATTGTCCTGCATAATGCAGGCTCTCTTGAGCTTAATCTCGCAAATTGATGACTAAACATTCTTATTCAGGATTTCCTGATGAAGAGCAGAATAAGTGATGGGATGAATATGACAAGTCGTCAAGGATACGAGGCATTAAAAGATCTCTTTACCGTCACAATACTGCTACTGAACATAATGGCTGTTTGATGTTCTTTTTCTGAAATATTGTTAGTTTTATGCTACATGTCAGAGGAGGTCCTTATTCAAAAGAAGCTTTATTTTTTTGACTCATCACAGGCTGTAGGGAATCATTAAGACAATAGTTTCATGTTTTTGATAAATGTGAGACAGACCTTCGTGAGGACAGCAGTGGTTTGGTCTTGGAACTCTCTCACGGCAGCCGTTTTGCCCAATCACTCTACTATTGTTGAATCATGAATCCTATCCCTAACTGAGACATGTAAGGCTTGCAGGGCTTTGGATGTGGTTCTGGGTTATCTTTATACTTTTTTGATGAGTCAGAACAATCTTGGAGCGTTTTCTGGTCAGTCCTGGTAAGATTTCCCACTGCCTCTTTTTTTTTTTTCATTTCTGGTGATTTTCTCCTTTTTCCCCAATTAAATGATCATTTCAATAAATTATTCTTAATTGCAACTCAAGAACAAGTCATGAAAGTGTGAGAAAAGAAACTGAAGTCTTTGATATGGGAACTAATTTTTCATAGTACTTAATTCATTTTGCCAATTGAACAATATTCCTCCTGCTGTATTTCACATTGTAGTAAACACAGAGAGCTGTATTGTCCAGTGTCCTTGGTTTTCTGTGTTGCTCTCTCCTCTCCAGCTCATCCCAAAGGTTTTCTGTGGGAATAAGGCCTGGAGAATTGGAAGGTCATAGAGGAAGATCAGTTTTGTGCGTGTTGAACCATTTCTGATTTGGCATCTTGATTTGAATTATTGTGCTGTTAAAAAAAAACCCTCAATGACAAACTGTTTTTAGTGAAACAGTCTGTAAAGTTCAGGACTTTCATGGTATTTTATCAAATTTATGATATCATGTATTCTAGTAACGTTTCTCAGGAAGAGACAGGGCAACAAAATCAAGCATTCACCAAACTTAACACTGATCATAGGCTGATCAGGACTGTATTATCAACAGTATTTGTTGATGGAAAGCTCAGTTTAAATTTGATCTGTTTGCTATTCAATTGGTATTTAATCAGTTTTACATATATCAAGATAGAAAAGGTATTTGAATAGTGGCTAGGAGAAATTAATCAAACACATGAGCCATTCTATTGAGATATGTTTCATCACTTAGATTGTGATAACTAAATTACTCACAAGATAAAAAAAATAACATTATATGATTATGGAGTTCTATTTATGTTTCTTCAGTTTTGGAAAGGTTTCTTTCTAAAGGAGGACAGCAGCTTGAATTTGAAATACCAGACCTCCAGATGGAAGTAAAAATGTCTATAAATCTATTTCCCATTGCAGTTCTTCCTCAGTCCATCTGCAAGATCATTATGTTCTCTGCATTCAAGTTTTTGCCAAAATTTTGCAAATCTAGGACAGTACTGACTGTCTGTGGAGACTCAAGAAATAGTCCAGATTACATTACAAGATAAACTTTCTATAGCCGCTGAGAAAACTGCTGGAGCGATGCTGAAACTGTCAGTCATATTATACAAGATAGCTTCTATTGTAAAGCATGTTTTGATCTATAGTCCTGCTGGGACCTTATGAGACTTAATCTGAAATGTGTTGGTTAAACAACAAATCTACTCTATACAGTACAAATGCCTCTAGCGTTGTGACCTCTACAGTTTTTTTCCCCTGCCTTTATGCTTTTTGAAAATTGAAGTGAAATTGAAGGACTTCATCGACACTGCCAAAAATCAAAGCAAGTAATTCAGCTCTTGTGGTACTACTGTGGTTTTGTTTCAGCCTCTGCCTATTATGAATAAATTAATTCTTTTCAGGCTATTAAAAAAATCTTAAACCTTGGTAAACTAGGAGAGCAGGTTTTTGGATGACCAAGGTTAGTCAGATTAATCCTCAGCAGATTGTGTTTGTACATATCTCAGTGCCAATCCAGCAAGCAGTATAAGTGATATTTATTTTTTGGCTGGATATTGAATTAAAAGACTGTCGAACAGACATTAGTTTTGCTGAAGACAGTGTGTGTGAAATTGTAAACCTTCAACAGCATCATCGTTTTCTTCTTTGTGTGAAAATCTGAACTTTTCACTGCTTTGGCTTTACCCATAACCCAGGGCTTTATACACTAGAAATTTCATGGGGGATGTCCTAATGTGAGAAGTCATGGTTCTGGCCTATAACATTTTGTGGTTGAGTTTATAGTGCTAATTAGACTGAGACGCACAGAGGGCAGAGAGGAGAGAGTCAAATCCCACAAACACTTTGTGCAGCACCTGGAAATGCTGTTTCAAAACGAAACAACAAAGCGGAATCCAGCCAACACTAATGAGAGTGATGTGAGTTTTCTGCTATTTGATACATTAAGTTAAACTCCACTGTAGGTGAAAGGAAGCCCTTGGAAGGGCTTTGCCTCATGGCACAGGCAAATCTCATTGTCTGCTTATCAGCATCGAATTTACTCCGCCTTACTGAGATATTCCCTTCGAGAATTAGGGATAATAACTGAAGTGATGACTGGCATGATGAGCCTGTATCTCTCTCATGTTCAGTTCCCCCTCCTCCTTCTTCTCCTCTCTTTCTAACTCCTCACAAATCTATCTAATTCCCCACATTTTGATGTACATTTTATCTCCTGCCAGTTCATTTGGCTTAGATGTCTGTGAATATCTTAACACCACTTAGAGTTTTGCACGCATGGACTTTCATGTTACAACTTATGAGGAACAGACAAGGATTCATGATTCATGGTGGGAGTTAACGGAGTCAGTGTAAGAATGAAATTAATATCTAGTTCATTACTGCTCTGGCAAACACCATAGAGTGAAGTTACTCCAGTCCACTAGATTGGCTTAATTGGCAAAGATAAAGGCCCGGTAACTGTTGCCAAGACAAACACGACTAGAGTGAGATGGGAAATTGCAGGGATGACAAGCTTGTCTCTTTAGTGTGTTGTTCCTCAGCTACATCTTTACCCTTTTGTGTTAACACATCTTTCACCTATACTGTTTTGTGGCATTTGAGGGACTCATAAAAAACACTGCAAGAACATCAAGTTCCTCTCTTGTGATGCTCAGATTTTTGGTGTAACTCCCTGGTTGAAATAAAAGATTGTCCTCTTCAATTACTAAATAAATGAGGGGGGAAGGGAACTTCTCTTTGTCATTGTCTTGATTCCTCAGTATTATCACATTACCAGTGAAGTTTCAGTGAGTTTATTAGATTAATGAGAGTTACCACAGTTGTTTATTTACCCTCCTGTGTGATTGCTGCAAAATGATTGAATATAGATTCTCCGAGTCATGATTCTCTTTAAAATACTTAAATTCACCTTCTATTCAACATTTTGGCTTTACTCTGTAGCTACAAAAACAGGATATCAAAGGTATTGTTCACCACTAACATCTGGATCAAAATTATACATTTAGTTTAGTAGTTGGCTCTATCTTACTTTGCTCACATAGGGTTTTTATGGGAACATAACCTTTGATGATGTATAATTTTGTTTTTTATATTCCTATCTACCATGTTGTTTGAATATTTTTTAGGATTTAGCACATGACAACGTTGAATGTAATGTTCACGCCTTCAAAAATCACTCATGGACCGCTGCCTTACATAACTATGCTGTTAGGACAACTCATGGTCCAGAAACAAAACAGGCTTTACCACTTAACCTAGAAAGAAAATGTTTGTACGTCGTGCTGCAAAGCAAAATGCTGCTTCAGTATTCTGTTTTTTCAAATAGCTATATTACAATTCAAGACAGTTCATTATAAAGTCACCACATACTTGCTCAGTAACATGTCTTCAAACAAATCTATTGTTTTTATTGCAGTCAACATGATGCAAAGATTTGAGTTATTTCCATAAACACAAGGCAGTAGCAAAGATTTTTGCATTATGGTGACTACGTTTCTATCCAAATCACGGTCTTTGAAATCCCTCCATGAATGCCAGCTGTAAAGAATTTTAGGTGTCAAGTTAACACATTTTGCTTGTCATTTTGTCGCACTTTGTCCCCACTGCGAAGAAAACCGCAAGTCACATAAACTGACAAGACTAGGGTCTGTCGAACA
This sequence comes from Poecilia latipinna, assembly GCF_001443285.1. Lineage (NCBI taxonomy): Eukaryota > Metazoa > Chordata > Actinopteri > Cyprinodontiformes > Poeciliidae > Poecilia > Poecilia latipinna. The sequence goes on along the minus strand of NW_015113077.1, from coordinate 160,315 downwards.
TTTCACCCCTAATTGCAAGGGTAGCGGGTCAATCCTTGGCCCCTCCAGATGCTTGTTTAGCCCTTTCACATTCACACATAAGCCACCTTGGATCAGCATATGGTCCTGAAGGAAAGATGCATTTTAAGGTTTTAATCACTATTTCTTATCAGGGAATTAGAAAAAAAAAAACGCTAAGTATTAAGGTTTAGGTTAGAAGGGCAAACCTTGTCTGGTTAGGTTTTTATTACCAAAATGGCATTTTAAACACTTATGACCATCTGCCTACAGGACACCAGATTAATTAACAAAGTACTCAAGATGTTAATTAGTAATGAAAACAATCATTAGGTAACACACTGGTGTTCAGTGAGTGTAAAACACTTCTGTGTAGTACAAAGCCAAAGCAAAATTTTGCTGGCTCATCTAACTAGCACCTGCAGCTTGGACTTTAATTATCCAGGCAGGAAATCCTGACACAAACTAGGGAGTCGCCTTTATCACACATTCTGAGCCCATTAATAATGATCGAGAAAGCAGTGCTGCTTGACCACTTTACCCACGGCTTGTTGTGCCGCATTTTCATTTAGCAGGTCCCGTCATGTGACTGGATGAGCATGCATCACTGTCTTCAGTATTGAGTTTAACACTGTTGAGAGACAGCTTTACTCTGCTTTACTCTGCTTGTTCAAATGTTTCTCAAAAAACATTTGAACAAGAGACACAATTGGATTTTACATAACAGACAAAATGAAAGTTCAATATAGATGTGAAGAAGAAAGAAAATACTTTAGAAAACCAGATTGTTGTCTTTACACTGATACCCATCAGTTAAATTGTTTTCAAGTTGCCTAATTAGTAAATCATCAAAATATATGTATTTTCATCTCAGCATAAACATAGTCATTCTGTGAACGCCTCAGAGGTTTGTTGTGGGATATTAGTGAACAGTGAAGACAAAGTAACGCAGCAGCATACAGTCACCGGAAAGCATATAGCAGAGTTAGGCTAATAAGCTTTGTCTGAAAATGGACAAAGCTTTCAGACAAAGGGTCTGAAAGTCTGAAAATGGACCCTCAAAACTACCTTCCTATCAATAGACGCTTTTCCTCATAGACTAACATCCTTGGCAAGTATAACATTAAGGCCCTCAGGTGTCTGTCACTGTGTGGAGGTCTGCATATAGTTGAGACAGATTTATCATTAATTTTTGGCAGACATGTCAAAGGTCAGTTTTTATAGTTTTGTACACTCGATGTCACACAGTAAGCTGCTCGGCACAAAATCGTTTTCACATGAAACAGTTTTGTATGTTTGCACAGGGTGTGGCAGCCACCGCCCTGACAGGCGTGCGGTGGCTGCCCTGATAGATAAGAGATGGGGCTACATGCCAAACCAGCTCATCAAGCTTGCTAGTATCCATTGGGATTGTGGAAAATCAAGGAATCTGTCATGAGAAATGTATGCAGTCAGTATGTCCAAATATAAAATTCTAATTGTCTGTTGATAGTGCGAAGCCCATTTTAATTCTAGGAGCAACAACAAATCCATAGTTAAAGGAAAGCTGTGTAGGGAACTCAGCAAACATTTGGAAGAAGGTGCCTTGGTCAAATAAAATGACAGGCAATGACAAAAATTCATCAGAGACACAGAGTACAGTTTATATAACAAAATTATGCCATTGTGAGCCAGATAAAAAGCATCACCCATACCCATTAGTTTGCCTACCAGTATCATCCAGTAGTGGTTTGTCATTCTTGGACGGTGATGATATGTCGACTATGTATCATGAGTCATTTATTATAGCACAGAGTGGCTCAGCTAAGGGGCATATGGCCATGTTGGATCAGAGCCATGCTGCTTAAGGCGGGGTAAACGGATGGGTAGAGATTGGTGGTGCATTAGCTGTTTAACTCTGCATCGTGTTTCTGAGTTGCTCTACAGTAATCTTTGCTGTTTATCCACGAGGGGTAAATAAAACATAACCATCTCTTTTTTTTCTGTTCTGTGATAGTAAATAGGTGTTCTTAAGGAATCAAGGCTATGACACTGTAAATAAATATAGTCTATGTATGAATAACAGACAGAAAAGTGAAACATGGAAAAAAGGAGCGTGCTTTCAAACCTTTAAAGTATCCTTGGCAACAAAAGACTGCATTGACATGGCGTTCAAAGCAGTTTGCCCCAACACTGACACACAGCTATGCCTGTGATCGGCAGTGATTGGCTAAATGCACCAGAGAAAAAGGTGCTGCAGAGCTATGGAGCTGACGATGGACTGTGTGTGTCGACTGTTGATTATGAGGAGAGCCTGTGGTTCCATCTATTTCATATTCATGAGCCAAATGGTGCACGTTGTAATATTCATGGACAAATTAGACGTTGAAAACACCAGTATGAGTAAGGCTGTATGCAGAATGCATAGGCTGTCATAAACCTCACTTTCACTTTAAATTCCTCAACCTTGTCAAGGCCCTCTGGATGGTTCCGGATTTTGTTTCTCCCCATACTTAATCCCAGCGTTGGTCTCCCTGCTGAGATGAGCAACTGATGCTGAATTTGTCCTAGAGAAATTTTGAGTACAGGAATTTCTCACTGTAAATGTTACAGCATTTTTTTCACCATCTACAAGACAGCCTATGTTTTTTTTTTTTTTCTCCATTTCTTTCTGTACAATTGCATCCTGTTTTCTGTACAAGGGGTTGAGTGCAGACTGGCTTGTAAGAGAACAGCTTTGTTCTGCCTCTCTGATCAGCTGGCTTGCTAGTAGTCGGGTGGGAGCAACAGAAGTGTGTCCAATCAAGCTGAGCCCTGTTTTAAAATACCCTGCAGTCCTTGGGCAGAGGCCTTGTTTATGACCCAAAATTGAGGAGATGGGCCTGGCCCTATTCCAAAACCGAAAGCACATATATCCCGTTTGCAAATATCCAGAGGACAGTGAAGCACAGCAAGGTGGCCCCATGAGACACCTGCACATGTGATTCAGTTTACGCGTGTGAGAGAGAGAAAGTGTGTGCTGTAAACCTGCTGTATTACCTTCCAAGCCTGGGCAAAGAAAACTAAAATGCCAACTAAATAATAAACATCAGGTGAAAGACGGTGTACTTAAAGGCCAAGAAATAAACACAAATAGATCTGATTTGCCTCCATATAGATTTCTTCAGTTTTAGTTTTTGGACACATTTAAATTTATCAAATCATCAAACAAATTCTATAAAAGATACCTTGGATGAAATAAAATAGTAATAAAAAGAATAAAATTCATAATTTATTTGTTCAAAATTATCTTTATTACTCATGTGAAAACACTTTTTTAAGTCGACTCAAGTTATTAAATTGTACTGATGAGCTTACATGTGGAAGTGTGACAAAAAGAGAATATGAGAAAAAAATCTAAGGAGAAAAATACTTTATCAGGGTACTGCAATTAAAGTAAAGTGCCAGTGCTTTATAATAACCATACGCAAATCTAGATTAATCACTGTGATTACTGTAACTTATTATTGTGATGGTGAGGATTTATGGGACATTTCACCCATTAGGTGATCAAAGTGTTTTACACCACATTGACTCCTGTTTACCCAAGAACAAATCCACATTGGGGAGGTCACAATTACAAATAAATCTCCTTCGGTGTAAAAATCCTTCTGAAAAGCCTTTTAAAAACTTAATGATCTTTAGAGTCTAGTATACTTGACCCATTAAAGTGTGGATATAAAAACAAACAGATTATAAAACATTTCTAGATGAGCAGTTTGGAGAATAGGTGTCTACCGGAAAATCTTTATGGTGTTTGTTAATCGTTTGGAGTGTGGTTTTTAATAATTCAAATATAAAAAGAAAAGTCCATACTAAACACATCACAGTGATAAATGTAATGTCTTTATTTCATTTTACTTTGAAAAGTTATGGCCTATGTTTTTAGAACATTTAAAATTCAGTTTAAAAGACAGTTAATATTACATACCACTAATAGGAAAAATAAAAAATAAAAAATCATTAATGCAGAAATATTATCCTACTGAAGAGTATGTTCATGTACTGTGCAGAATAAGCCCTCAGTATTTCTTTTGGGGCTACTTTTGATTGTGTAGCTGCATCAATGTGGTTTGGCACAGAGGTGAGCAGCTTGTGGCTATTCTGAGTTTTTTTTTTTTTTACTAGCAGCCTTCAGCCTGTCCTCATCTTTCTTGTGACAATACGCCGTCGGTTCTTTAAGTGGTTTGGGTTAGATGAGGTTGATGGCAAATCAAGCCCATTGATACGATGGATTTTAAAGAGTGACCAGTGATAAACCCTACAGGAAATAGAATTAGCATCTCAAAAGTTTTCTAAACAGACAAAAACAGAAAGTGCTCTGAAAGTTCCTGGTAGACAGCTGCACAGACATTGGACTTTCTAAAACACAGATGATCAGCTCTATGAAAATCATGGCTGGCTGCCAAAAACCTCAAATAATTTGAGCTCTGCTCTCCTCTCTTCCTTCAGAAGAGTGTAAAATGCTAAATTCCTCAACCTTGGAATTAAGTTTTTCACCTAAAAAGAAAACTTTGAGCCATTTAAAAAACCTTGATGTAAGACTTTTAATTATCTTCACACGGCTGTGGTTACCCCTGCACCTTTTTCTGCCACACGTTTCCCTTTCACAAACCTTTCCATCAGTTCTGTGAGATACTGACTGGCATTGGTAACTATCTGCATGTCAGATGTTAAGTCTACAGAATACCTTAACATTGTGAGAGACATATGTAACTAACATAGCAATTATATTAATTTGTAATCATTTTAAACGTGTCTGTCCACTACTTAAGCAATACAATCCAATTTATTTAATTAAATTGTTAAAATATATATTTTTTGTTTTTAATGATTTTTTTTAATTATTCATTAAAAGCTATGGATACATCAATGAAATCTTTTACATTTTAAAAAAAGCATAAATTATTTCACTCCATTAAAATTCTCTTTTTCAAACAGGAAACATGCCTTGTAGAGGCTGTCACATCCATCAGGGCCATATCCAGAGCAGCTGGGTGCTGACCTCAAGTCATGCACATTGACCAGTTTCCGTGTTGTTGGATCCCAGTGTTGATGTTTGAGCTGGAGTGGCTCCATGCCAGCATCGTTCACAGTTTTTTCCTGCCGTATGGTGATCAATAGGCATTAGCTTGAAACAAGGAGTTTGTTCAGTGAGTGACCGGCAGTTCTCTTCGTTTTGACACAGAGTCTTACAAATCCCACTTCTCAACAATTTGTTCTCAGACACTCACCTGTCACTAAAGGTAGGCGATGCCTCTAAATATGTATAGCCTAAAGCGGATGCTTCTTCTCTCTTGTTAAGACAGAGCGAAAAGGAATCCACCCAGTAAGACTAGTAACTTTCAGAATGCAGTCTTTAAACGGAACTTCTATGGTATTTGTCATTTTTATGCAACAGCTGTTGACCTCTATTCCAGAAAATCAGAGAGACTCTGCAAATTAGAAGACTTATTGAATGGCAAGAAGTAATTTTATTTTGGGCTGTTTAAATTCATACTTAAATATTTATGACCTCAACATGTGGATGTTTAACATGAGCAGTTCAATCCTCACTTGTGCTAAAGAAGTGCATGTAATCCAGCCTTTTGTCTTAAGCCTTGAACTAGTTAGGCTGTGTTTGTTCACGCTAATCTTTCAGCACAAACTAAAATTAGCAATATGTATGGCTTTGAGCAGCCAAGTCCAAATACTTGCGCTGCTGCTCTCAATAACAAAGCCGTTGATATTTTTCTTTCCAATTACTACATTGTACATGATGCAAATGCAGCTCTGGTTAAATTGATTTTCTTTCATGTCTCTATTGCAGTTTACATTTGTCTTTGCAACAACACATAATAACTCCTAAGCCAATTTACACAAGTCTGTGCCTTGGCTCTCAAGATAAATAGACACACAATCATACAAACATGGAAACTGCCCATGCAGAACTGACTGGATAACATGAACAATGGAAAAACATGGTCTTATTCAAATATATTGTATTATAACGTGGCTTAATTTTGATAATGCAGCGTCAGTATGGATATAGTGCATTAATTATGAGATGGATTTTGCACCGCAAAGATTTGGTCTGTCGGCGGCCCACTGTGCTCAAGGTTAATCGTTTTAAGTTCTGTTCTGTCTTCTACCTTGGCATGAGAGAGAAGACGATTGGAGAGATACCACAGCACCATTCACTTTTATTGGGATTAATATGCATTTAAGCAATAATTTTATTAAACATTGATTCTTCATTGCAGAAGTCCCTTACTCTGCTTTAAGCAGTTTCTCCAATTATCTACATAAGAGCTGCCGTTTCTCTTTTTTTCCCCCCCACTAATATCACAGCTAAAAAGAAAAGGAAAGCAATAGATTTACTGAGGAGCCGAGAGTGGAAAAAAACTGGATTAAATGTTTTGTGGAGCTTCAACCCTTAAAAGAGGCTCTTGGCTGTATAAGATGAAAATAGGCATTTGACATTGCAAAGGGACTGCAGATAGAGGAAGGCCATTTCAGACATCAGCATGTTAGCTTGTCTCAGTCGTTTAGAGGATTGCTTGTGTAATGCCATCTGTATTCACGGGATGAACACCCACTTTTACACCAGGCAGAGAGAGAGAGTGGAGAGGAGCAACAGTGGCTTAAGCCAACATCTATTGCTGCCTTTCAATCCTCAGTTCCTTCATGTACATCTTGCTTTTGTCCTTTGGCACTAAGGTGCATTTGGGACATGCTATGTGGAAAATATAGCAATTAACATATTAAGGGTAAAAAGAACCCATTTGCTAGGTAGAATGGGTTCTTTCTTCCAGCATCCTACTTGTTAAAGACTCAAGTCAAGAAAATGTTGAGTAAAAATATGGCCCGTTTTTATTTTTGTAACTTTATCATGTGATTTCTTATTATTCCACTTTTATTTTTTTCTTCACTAAATTCGCTTTCTTAGAAAAAGTGACACACCCCCAGACCACCGAAACGCTGTGAGAAGTGTTGTCTAAAAGCTTTTCAGAATTTTGAGAAACCTGTGACATTCTGGTGATGCTCCAAAAGTATACTGAATGTTACAGATACAAAAGGCCCAAAATGTTGACACTGACATTGAAGTGCTCTTCAATAATCATCGAAATACCCCCCCCCCCCGAACCCCAGCTTCACAGCACTCTATTAGCTACATTTGATGGTGATCTGTCTGGGGAAAAAAAAAAAAAAAAAGTTGTGCCATTTCATTTATAAGTGCTTTTTATACTGGAATAACAATAATACTCACTCTGCCTTTGGCTTGCACATGGTTTATTTTAGTGGTTTCAAAAGTGTTATGTATGTTAGCAGTTCTTGTATCTTTATTTTAAAATCTTTCTGTGTGGCTGCTGGCTTTTCTGCAAAGTTCAAAGGACGATCCTGTGTTTATTCCAAACAAGCTTTTCTACTGCAGGTCTTATAATGCAGAAATATTTTTTTTTTTTCTCTGCGACAGGCTGGCGACCTGTCCAGGATGTACCCCACCTCTCGCCTGGAGCATTAGCTGGAGATGGGCACCAGCAACCCTCTCGACCCCACTAAGGGACAAGGGTGTAAAGAAAACAGATGGATGGATGTTTTTTTCTGACTTTTTGCAAGTTTTTAGCTTCTTTAAAACCTAAAACACATTCAGTGTTTTTAAAATCAAATAATGCAATCATACAACCAAAGAAAATCAGTTGTTCAATTCGAGTGTCTGGGTTTAATACACAATCTTTATAGAAATATAAAACTCTGACCGGAATAAAAACAAGAGCTCAAATGTACAAAATATCTCACTGTATCATGATCTCACAACGAAAACAGCTCATTATTTAAGTTCTCTGTTTCTGCTGGGGTGATGAGCAAATTTCAGAACTCCAGGCAAAAATGATTTTCTTAGTGACTTTTCAAGCTATTACATCAGTTTTGCTGATGAAGCAGAGACTAAAATGACAAGTAGGTTAAACAACAACAGACTCAATATCAAAGAACGCCAAGAGAAAAAAGACAAATACTTTAACCTCTGAAGAGACACTGAAGATTATTTGCCAATGTTGGTTAAGGAATCAAATGTCTACCACATTGACAAAATGGTTTAGAGTCATGTTTGTTTCACCTATGTCAATCACACCTGGCTGGATTTCAGACTGATGGTTCTTGCCTGTGGCAGTGGTGACAATGCTGCTTCTCTCAAAACATTGCAGATGGACAACATTTACTCTTTTCTTTTTCTTTGGAAAGAAACAAAGGCTGACCAAATAACTTACAAAGCTTCCAAATGCATTCCCAGTTCTTGTAGTTTCTCACCTAGGATTACCATATGTCAGTGTATTTTATTAAGATTATCAGATTATGATACATTCTGCGACAGGCTGGCGACCTGTCCAGGGTGTGCCCCGCCTCTCGCTCGAAACGTTAGCTGGAGATAAGCACCAGCACCCCTCCCCACCCCGCTAGGGACAAGGATGTAGGAAAATAAATGGATGGATGGATGGATGGATGGATGATACATTAATGAAACAGTTTCAGTGAAATGACCCCCTCCCTCAGGTTCAGCATTCAGTAAACCTACATCAGGGCTACAGTAGAATGATCTAGATCAAAGCACATTCATAATTTGGAATGGAACAGTCAAAGTCCAGATCTAAGGTGCAATAGCTTTTCATTTCTCGCAACATAATTCAGTTTCTTTATTCATTTGATTGGGGTTTATAAAGTATATTTGGATTCATTTAAATTGAATTTAAGTCCCACTAGGAAATCACTGCTCACAGATGTTTTCCATGTAGTCTGACTGAAACTAGGTTATTTTGCAAAGGAGGACATACAAAAACTCCAGATAATGAACAGTCTTCAGTTACTATGTTGAGAAGCTACAGTCACTTTTCTGTAACATGGCAACACAGAAAAGAGTAAAGCAGGGCAATCACTGGGCACACATGTAAAATAGTTCATATGGTGAAGAGAAGGAATGTTAACAGGGAAAATGACTGCAACAAGATTAGCTTTGTGTCAGCATTGTTTGTAAGCCTGATTCTGTTAGAAATGCCTGCCACATTTAACATTTATCTTTCACAAGGGCACTATAGTATTTAAATAAATTTGTGTGTTGTAAGAATGGAAACCAAGAGGACCATTAGAGTTTGTGTTTTTTGTTGGCAGAAGATGCAGTCACATTTCTAGGGAGGAAAAATCAGATACAAGAGTGCTTTTAATTTTGTGCTTGAAAGGCATGGTAATTATGTCCTTCCTTGCTCAAGGAATTATTTGAAAGTTTCTTTCTTGTCTCCTAAATTGACTGACCAAATATGTCCTCAGCAGTTGTGTGTCCACCACAACCAGGCTGTTAATTGACTTTTAATTCTCCGTGTTGCTATGGTGCTGTTAATTTCAACAAGTGAAAACAAGAGCCCACAGCAATGCTAATGAAAACGTGTTTCTTTCATACAGACTGCGAGATCAGGTAGGACCGATCTGTGTTCCCATTTAAATTTTAATGTTCAGCCTTCTCCGCTGTCAGGTCTCATAACACTACAGAAAACAACCCACACATGATGCAGTTGCTATATGGCACCCTGCATCTCCTTCTCAAAAGGTCTTTTATTCTAAACATGTAAACAAAAAAAACAAATCTCATTTAGATCCAAACCTAGTGATTAGTGCTGGAAGGTGACACGTCTGCATCCGTATTTGTTGATAGGTATGCAAAAAATGAAATCTTCCACATTTATCCTATATCTGACAGAGACTATTAGTCTAATGGTTACAATAAAAAAATAAAAGAGAAACAAGTGTTACCAACAGACATCAGTACAGCAATCAGAAGCAGGCCACAACAGGCAATCCTGCTGTCCTTTTGCCCACACAGACTGAACAATGAGGTAATGATTAAATTATACGTTCAATGCTAATAATTATTAAAAGCTATTATTATTATTATTATTATTAATGCTTTTTGGAATGTCACCAGCAAAGTCATGGGTTAAATTACATTATAGGTATGTGTTTTTATGACATACTTGGGCACATTACAAAATAAATTAGTAAAAAAAAATATGTAAATTGATCCATTAGGCTAATTACTAAATGTATATTTGACAATGCTAATTTATCTTTTTAATTAAAAGTTTCATTAGATTCTCAATAAAGAATAGAAGCAACAGTTTCTTATTTATGTGTTGTATGTTATTTATAGGCCATGTTGCAAATTTGCATTTTCTATTTTGGATCCACTCTCATGTGAGAAAACTGTTACCCCGTGCACTTATGGCACTAAAGCAGTCCTCAAAGCAAGCTGAGGCATTTAAACATGAAAACATGATTTATAAAACCCCGAAGCATGAGCACTGAAAAAAAAAAAACAGCTCCTTTAAATATTGTACATAGAAAACCAGTCTATCATAGCTCATTCCATTTTAGAGCAAGCTCTCATTTTAATTACTACACATGGTGAATTAGCTAATGAATAATGAATGGATTCCTCATACTAAGTGCTCTGACTGCTAATGCACTAGCAAGTCTGTCACTCTACAACCCTCTCACACACTGCCAATGCTGCTTTCAGATTCTGTCCCTTTTACCCTCTTCTACCAAGTCTGATTCACACACAATTTCTCCCCATCTCTCAGCGTTTCTCACTCTCACTGAGATTTGATTAGATTTTATTCTGTAAGGAATTATTTAGTGATGAGAGTAGAGAATGGGAGGGAGACAGAGAAAGGCTCCAGGATAGAGGGAGATGGATAGTGGTTCTCGAGGGAGTGAGGGGGAAGGAGAAAGGTGCTTCGAGGAAAGAGAGTGGAAAAAGCTTCCAGGATTAAGGTGAAGTGCAGCTGCACACATGCGGAGAAAACCCATGAGAGACAATGTGTTAAATGTGCTTGGAATACTTAACATCAAAATTCTATGTCTTTAATTGTGGGGAAAATATTAGTAACAGGGAATTGCCCATGCACGGCACAGCATGTTTCACCTTACTAGTCGTTCAAACACATTAAAACCTGAGGAAGTGATTATATGCGATTTATTTTGCATATTTCACCACTTACCAGTGTCAGGTTCCTCTATTTGCTCTTGCATGCTTCACATTTCACAGAGCAAAGAAAGATCTTTTATTTGGGAAATCAAAATTAATGCCATCCAGTTTAAAACGATGACTTTTAAAAAAATAGAATCATAATAAATAATTTCAAAACTTTTCCAATAATGTCACATTTATGATGTATAGTTGAAATGAAATAAAGAGTTCTTCTTGGAAGAAACATATATTAAAAACTGTTCAATATCATACAGTGTTTCACCTGGTGTTATGTGTATCAGGCGTGAGAGAGTTACTCCTGCTGCTACTGACATGAGATTACAACTAAGTTTTTTAGTTGATGCATTTAAGTGACACATTGAACACCTGCAAATTGATGCCCAGTCCTGCACCTCAATTTTTTTGTAATTCAGGACAGATTGTGCATACCACCTCAAAATGAAGGACTTGGAAGATGTTGCTACAATATGCCTGTTTGGTGCAATATTTCTAGACCATCTACTGCACCAAAATACCCATCAAGAATAAACATCACATTGCTTCCTCGACTCATACACTCAGATCCAACTTTCCAAAGCGTAACAATAACTCGCCCTTTAACGCTGCCATCAAAAGAAAATTTGACGCATTTAAAAAAACAGAGATTCTCACCTGCTTTGCAGATTTTTGCCATACATTCTTTTTTGTGCGTATATTGTTTCCTGGTGGGAGTTAGTGTTCATCCACCAGCGAGCACATGTGGTTTGACATGTGCCTGCGTCAGAAACACATCTCATGAAGAGCTTTTGTCAAGTTTTGCATTTCATAAGAGAGAACTGAAAGTAGACGTGATAGGGGTGTTTAAATAGACTAAGAAAATTAATGACATAACCTGTGAACATGTGCTACTAATATATGCATTTCATCGGAAGTCGCAGGCAAGGTTCCCCAAGGCTCCATCTTGGGGCCACTAGTAATTAATATCTTCATGCTTCTGCTGGCTCTGATTGTAGCAAGTAAAAAAAGTGAGTTACCAGAGTGACTCAGATGATATGTAGCTCAATGTCACCAGGCGATTCCGAGCCCATCCAAACACCGAACAGATGCATAGAACAAATCAATGCATGAATGTGCCATAACGTTCTCCAAACTGAAGTTATTATCCGTGGACTTGAAGAGGATCAATCAACAGCCAGCACACAGCTTCAGTTATTATAGCTAAAGCAGTGATTGGACCTGAAATCTGGGTGTAGTGATGGAACAAGGCCTGAACCTTCAGAGCCACATAAATCAGGAAAAGGAAAAAAAAAAAACAATAAGGAAAGCTGAATTTTATTTCAGGCTAATTATATTTAATATAATCATGGTAGGTGTGAACTTGCAAAGACTGACTGCTGAAGATGAATCAGAATGTGCTTAAGCAAAGTGTTAGTTTAGGTTGGCAGACTTATGTAATGAGGTTATAACACCTTTTTTATTTTTTTTATACTTTCCTCAAGAACAGATTTTTCTGCTGTCTTGCTGAATTCTACAGATAAAATGTCATATTTCATGTGGAAAAGGTTTTTAGTATAACAAAACCTGCCATTTTATCAAGTGTGTGTGAACGTTTCATAGCTCTGTGGGTTCAGTCTAAAAGAGTCTAAATAATGAGCCTGCCTTCAAAAGCAGAATCTAACTTTCATTGCCTTTCTTTATTTTGACAGAAACTATTTAAAACTAAGCTTTGATTTTTTTTTCTAAATTAAAACTTTTTGTTTCTTTAAACAAACTAAATAGCATAACCTAAACCAACTAAACTTTAAATGAAAACAAAATAATAAAAGCGTTGTCGCATGAGTCTTTCGAAGGCAGCTCATATGACTCCTGTGTTCAAGTCGTACCACTAAACATCCACCTCATTACTTGCTTTGTATGCTTTATTCATAAGGAAACACTTCAGAATGAAAAGAGCACTTGCTGTTGGCGTCTGATGTTGTCCCAGTACAAACTCAAAATGACACCTTGCACATATGTATGTTACCGTGGGGTTTTATTAAACAGCATTTGGCAATCTGTGATGCAGGAGAATGTGTAACAGTCATCACTAATGGGCTACTAGAAAGGTGTTGCAGCATCTATTTATTTTTTTATTTATTTACTGCAGTATCTGCATAGTGTGTTACTTATGTTAATTAAGACATGTTTTACTCAATGAGAAGGGGTAAATATTATATATATATATATATATATATATATATATATATATATATATAGATGGGTCTTCCAAATTGGCTGTGAATGGCAATAGGATAGAAAATCTGCAAAAAAATAGAGGGATATTATCTAAAGTATATATTTTTTTTATTTCATATAATGTTATAATATTTTCTCATCAAAAACTTATCTGGAATGTTGCTTTGATTCTTGTTTGCATGTTTGAGGAATTCTTCAATAATCCCTGGCAGCCATTCAGTTTTCCCTTTTTCGACAAAGCTCCTCCTTAGAACTGCAGTCTCCATCTGAGTCTCTGTTCCACAGAGCACTCCGGCGGACTAGTGGCAGCAGAAATTAGCTGCTGCCGCTAGTCCCAACACCTCTTGGAACTGCTGAGCTTATCATACAGACTTATCAGTCTGGTGCTTCTAAAAATTTATGTTAATTGCATAAAGAGAAGTATTGCTGAAATGATGTGCTGATGTTGCTGACAGTTGGAAAGAGTACAAGCTACTTAAAGAGACAAAGGCCCAATTTCAAGGCATCAAATCGTGAAGTAATTTTTTTAAAAGTTATGTTGCATATAGGCAGTGTTTTTATAATAACTAAAGGTAACATAGTTACTTAATTGTGCAATTAAATGGCACTATGTGTCTGTAAAATACATAATACCTCCCTTTTAAAACTGTGATAACATAAAATCTAAACATTTAAAAATGGCTAGTTGATGTACTGCTAACTAATTAATACAGTTATATGTTGATTAGTTAGTTAGGCTTCTAAGGAAAACAAATTCATTGACTTTCTTTTAATGAAAGTACATATTTCTAACATCACTACCAAATAAATTTGCTAGAGAAATTTGTAAAAAATAAAAATAAAAAGGCAACATTTGCTTTAGATTTCTACTGAACAGAGAGAGAGAGAAATGGTATGCACTTAGATACACTAGCACCACTCAGTCCGATTACAAGTGAGTTAAGTGACCTGGAGAGTCTAAAGTGCCCGTAGGTGTAAATGTGTTTTCCTGTCTATATGTGTCATCGCTGTGATAAAAAGAAAACAAGTCCATGGTGGTTTTCACCCAATGGATCACTGAATAGTCTCCAAATCCAAAGGGTGGCAAAAGTAAAAAAAAAAAAAAAAAAAATGTGCATAAGTAACTTTACTGAAAATTCCACTAAAGCTAATATGTTTGAAATAATTGTACATATTTAAAACTGATCAAGAGGTTAAACAAAAAATAATCTAGATGACCACATGACGTTTCATTTAAAAATTCCAAATACTGTTTGTAGTACATCCACCTAAACTCGTAATGTTAAAAAGTACATTGAAAGTCATTTGCTTTTTTTTTTTTTTTTTTTTTTAAATCACATTTGCTCATGAAAGTGTACGAAGAATTTGTCAAGTTTGTCAGGAAAAATTCTCCATTTTGGCTGAAACTCTGTTACTATATTTAAACAAACCTAGTCCTAATTTATTTTTAACCCTTTTGAAACATATAAAACCTGAAGTTGCTGTACTACAACATGTTGACAGCGTTTCGTTACTATGGTTACTTGCCATATGTACAGAGTTTGTAGAATTTGTTTGTATAATGTGACAAGAGTTGCTGACAATGGGGATGTCTCATTGAACTGCAGCCTCCCTCAGGTCATTGTTTTGGTTTTCTGGACAGGAAAATTGATCCGAATATCAGCTGGCAGCTGTTTTAGGAAAAAACAACCACTGTGGACTACATACCCAGGTCCAAACAGTGGGGAGTGAATGTTATGAAATGATACGTAGCATTTTGCAGGTAAACGGCCATATATGTTTTCATAATTGGACTTAACCTCATCATACTGCATGGGTTGACACGTGTTATTTGCAGTCATACAAATATAACTGCAAATAAACAAATGTATTCATCACCCTGAATGTAGTAACCCAACGGTGTCTTGACGTTCATTTTTGTCATATGCCTTATGGATTGAGGAAAACCAAAATATTGTACAAAGCATCTTAATATACGTCCAAATTTGACTCCATAAAAACAGTTCATATTTCACATAGATAAAAGTTTAAGCTTGTCGTTTTATTAAATTGTTGTATCTTTTAATAAATTTTTATTTTGTTGCTGTCAAATCATGCTTGTTATGCTTACATTACTAGTGGGGAACATCCTTAAAATACTTTGGATTCATGACATTTTGCCCCTTTACCTACATAATTGAAAGTTATATATATATATATATATATATATATATATATATATATATAAATCCCTTCTCACCCTCCACGGGTGGTCTCTCTCTTTCATCCTTCATCCTCTGAGCTCGGGTCCTCTACCAGAGGCCTGGGAGCTTGAGGGTTCTGCGCAGTATCTTGGCTGTGCCTAGAACTGCACATTTCTGGACTGAGATGTCTATATATATATATATATATATATATATATATATATATATATTCGCAACTCAGACCACAATTGTTTATAAAAATTGAAACAACAGTTTGCTGTCAGGATGTCTAAATATGTTTGGTTTAGGCAATCATTTTCCATCTAACTATGTGCAGACAATTAAAGTATTTTTAATTACTATTTTCAGGTATCCATTCTGAAATAAGATGGGGAAAACTAAAAGTAGTATCATTTGTTCATCAATATACCACACAATTATTTATTTTCTTTATTTTTTCAGCTTTCATTTAAATGTAGCAACTGCTTTTCTCAAAGTACTTGACTTCTAATATCCTGCCAACTACATGTTGAGGAGCTTCTATTCATGTGTTCAGTTAAATCAAATGAAAGAGGAGAGCTGAGTAAGATGGAGGAGGCAATTTACTTAAATTGGATTAAAAAGGTGCTCATCGAAGGTGCTTACAGTATATTATTTGGTTAAATTAATACTGACATAAAACAATGAAGTAAGGACAGAGATTAATCTCACGTTTACTTAGATTTTGTGTGTGTGATAAGTAATCAAGTGGTATGTAAGCTGGATGTCTGAATGGGACCATAAAGGTCCTGGGAGGAAAACAATTTGCTTCACGTAAAAAATTACTTCAGGGGTTGGACATAAAATACGAATTACTTACATGTGAAAGTAATTCCAGACTATATTCACTACTGACACAGAAGTCAAGGTTACTGCTTCAGGTGTTGGAAGATATGTTTGTTATAACCATGGAGCATTTATTTTTTCTCAATTAAAAGTAGCAAATAATTCACTCAAATAGGTCAAAGTAGTGTTTTTATTACACATGAACCAGTAGGTTGCAGGTTCGAATCCCTGCTCCATTTGTCTCAGTCATTGTGTGCATGGGAATGACACTTCACCCGCCTCGCCTGCTGATGGTGGTCAGAGGGTCTGGTGGCACCAGGCATGGCAGCCTTGCTTCTGTCAGACTGCCCCAGGGCATCTCTGGCTACAGTGTAATAGCCATCAACGTGTTAACGTGTGCGTCGATGAGGGAATGACGGAATGTTGTGAGAAGCACAACGAGCCGTATTGTGTTCCACGCTTTTCTTTGTTTCTGAAATGTGCTGTACAAATAAACTTGCTTTGCCGTGCCTAAAGCTTGTTGGAATGCATCAACATGAACTCTGAATTACCCAGAGATTTTAAATGACAATGTGTTGGGCTGTGTCACCAAACACGGGTCGTCCCTGGGAGATACTGTACAAAGGTCAAAGATCCCTCTCTCTATGCTCCGATATTCAGCAATATTGTAGAAAACTAAGGACAGCACTTCCTGTCAGGAAAATTAGGTTCTTTGAAGCATCACTAGTAGAAATGCCAAATAACTGCCAACTACTGATTTTGCAAATAACAAATTTCATTTCATTCAGCTTTCATTTATTTGCTTTGTCCGCCTCTTTGCAAACGTGCTTAAATGAGAGGCTGGACTTCTCTAAGATTTTCTGGAACTGTACTGCTGCGATAAAAATGAATTTATTTAAAGTCTTTTTGCAAATCATCAACAGGGGTGCTGATGAATGTGGTCGGGACTGTATAACAAACATGTACAAAAAATAAATAAAAACATGTTTTAATAGGAAATAAACACCACCAGAACTTATTACCTTGCCAGCTAAGACTTTTTGTCATGAACAAATAATGACAAAAAGTGGACTACCTACTGTGTGCTGTCAACACTGGCTACACATAATCAATCAGCTATTAGCGGAGAGAGAACTAGCCCAGTCCTCTGTGCAGCACAAACACAGCTAGTCTGTACACCAGCTGGCTCGCTATATGATAAAATGCTATATGATAAAATGCTATATGATAAAATGATCATAAAAGCCTTAATGATCATCTAGGTCTTGCTCATGCTGCAAAAATACAACAAATATGCGCACTCGAAGAACAATGGTACAGAAAATGCTGATGATTTGTCATCCTCTTGCTAGAATTGTGGCTTTATGGCAAAATGTGTGCACAGTGTGAAAGCAGCTTTTTGGAAATTATAGGCATCCACTTGCATTTACTTCTGATTTCTGATTGATTTTATAACACTTTCCCACTAAGCATCATGCATTCACTGCTGATTAATCGAAGCAGATTATCAGAGAGAGCAGAAAGGGGAGGGGGCAAAAGTGGAGAGGGAGAGGAACAAAAAAAATCAAAATCACTCCAGTGAGAAAACGTCTGCTCTTCAGCTTTCATTTATTGAGTCCAAATTTATTGGACAGTGGTTATTTTTAAACAGACCTTAAGCTTCTCCTCACCCTTCATTGTGAGGTGGATAATTATAGCAATCTGGACAAAGGGAATTTCATTTTAAGCTGTAAGTTACTGCAGTAGAATAGAAGAGTTGCTTAATGATTGCTGTATTGTGTTCCACAATTTTGCACATACGGATGAAAACATATATCACATGGAAAAACGTCGTTCGGAATAAACCATTGCAACTCCAAGACAGTAATAGGTACCTGTGGTTGGCGGTTAACCATAAGAGAATATGAGGCACATGGCAGGTATATACTTAAAGTGAAATGGTGAGAAGTACCCATTATTCTCTTGTTCAATATACAGGCCCAGGTGAATAAGCTATCTGTATAATGGGACATCTTTATAAGCTGCTCCTTGTTTCAGTTGAAATAAAGGTCTAGGAGCTGCTTTTGTGTTGCAAATTAATTTTGAAAATACTCAGAGAAAGTTGTAACCACAAAACATAAGCACTTGTAACGAGCAAGCAGCTTTGGTCCTGCCCTTGAGCAAGTCAGCAATTCCCTGCAGACTCACCACCAGCTCCAGGGACATCCTCTGTGAAGATGACCTAACACCCTGCTCTCCCCAGAAAGAGCGAAAAGAGAATTGTATGAGAATCGACTGGAGGCTCAGTATTTTTTATATTTTATTCAAACAGCATGCTTGACCAATAGAGGCCGGCATCTGTTCTGTTCATCCGTCCTTTCACGGTGTTTAGTAAGCCCCAATGTCAGTCTTTGCCTCAGTGTTAGAGATACAGATTTAAAAAACGTTGTTCTTTAATAGAGCATAGAGGAACTTTGATTATTGTTGGTTTTGCTGGATTATGAGCTCAGTTACAAATTGAAAACAATTTTAGTTTTTGCTTCAGAAATTGCTAAAGAATAGCAATAGGATCTTTTTAGTCGTGATATAAAAAAATAAGCAAACCACTAATTGAGTTTTAATCTAGAATTTAATTTTGAAGCTAAATATATGATTTTACATATGATGAATTGTATCATAAGCAAATAAATAAAACAGTCGATCCAGTGTGAAAGTTAAAAGGACATAAATGTTAAGTGATGAGAGTTTGGAATTCTTTGCCATGTGACTGGTCTTAAAATGCTAAGGCCTAATGTCAAGGTCAAATTACGAAGTCAAACTTTGTTTGAATAATATTGGATATACAGGATATATAACTGAAGATAACAGTTACCCTTTAAGATTCTCCTTAAGTATTTTCGTATATAGTTTATATATATCACAATGATTCAGGTGTTCTCAGGCTGGAAAAGTTATTTTTTTTTCTGTAAATGTAATAACAGTCAGTATAATGAAACATTTAATCAGAACATGACATTTTCCCCCCCAAAATTTAGGGTTTTTTGTTCCCCCGTGTGAATTTGAAAACTAAAGTTTGGCTTTTTATATTTAATTTAGAGAAACTGGAGCACTCCCCCCCACCCTCCCGAGTGGCCTTTCAGCCCATATTGGTACAAATCGCCTTTCACTACAAATACTGGCATTCTCTCATCAGCTTCAAACAGCATCTTTACAGGCTTTTTTGCTTCTTTTCTGGAGTTTTTTTCTCCACACACATTTTGAACCTATCTCTGGGACACAGAATAGTTCTCTTTCCTGATCAGTATGATGGCAGGACATTCCCATGCTGTTTTTTACTTGCAGGTAATTGTTTGAACAGATGGGCATGGCACCATCAGGCATCTGGAAATGGAATCCAAGCATGATTCAGACTCATTGAGCTCCACAGTTCACTTCCTGACACCTTACCTGATTTCTTTTGATTCTTCCCTGATGTCACAAAGAGAAGGCTGAGCAAAAAGCAGTGATTGTGGCTTTCTGGAAGAAAGATATGTGGCTTTAAAACATATCCAGAGGTGTACTAGATTGTACTGAACTGTCGTGCATTAGCTTATTAGACCCTTACAAAGCCAAGATTATCAAGGTCATTAGTGTTCTCATTATTCTGGCACTTAGCAAGTAGAAATATCTTTTTAATCCTAACTGATTTCAAAATGGAAAACTCTAACTTAGTTTAATGTCAGACAGTGGGGAAACAGGGTATGTGTTTTAGCTGTATCTAACATCTTTCTTTTGTGGCTGTGATTGTAACTTGGTTGCATCTTCAAAATAAAGACCCACATTTTTCTTTCTCTTTGAATAGTGTGTTTGCTGGTAATGTGTTCCCTAACTATAGTTTTGTTCCTGTTGTGAAATCCTCAGAAATCCCCTGCAGCAAAGTAATTTTAGTACTGTCAGAATACATTTTCTGTATGCTCTCTTGTTTAACAATTTGAGTGGTTTGAGGGGTTGTGGAGTTCTCTACATGGTCGAAGATCTTCCTCATCAACATGTAACCTCTCACATGATCTACCTCGAAGCGCTTGGCCATTAAAGTCATCTCAAAAACACTCTCTAAGCTGTTTAAACTCTTTTTGAAAAAAAAAAGGAACAGACACATTCACCAAATGTAGTAAAAATAAAACCAAGTCAACCAATCACAGCTGCTATGATGTAGTGTTATTTCTGTATCTGTAAGACTGGCATTACCACTGAAAATGTAAAGATCCCATTTTAGGTGTATTCTAAACAGAAGAATAAACTCAGCTGTCATGAAGGGTTACAACATTCTGCTTTTGGAAAGATAATACTAACATGGTTAGTATCAAAATACAAATTTACTACATGGGTAGTTTTCCATCACTAATATGACAGTACAGTTCAAAAGTAGAACTTAAATATGACAGTATAGTTAAACTTGACCAAAGAGTTGATAAAGAAATCAGTTGGGATAACTCAGTCTATTTGTGAGAGCAAAACTGTTTTTGAATGCTGATTGGACATTGGAAAAAAAGTGAATTTTGTTAGGGGTCCTGAATGAACATGTCCACAATTTATGGTAGAATGAAATGAGGGGTGAACAATCATCTCAGGTAGTGGTAGCAGCAAAAGCATTGTCTCGGTCATTATTCTTATTGAAGGAACTCAGTTTATTTGCTCATGTGCACTCCAGCACTCACCCATACGCCATTAGATTAGAATCATGACCACAACAAATAATGCCAAATGCAAAATGAAATAAACTTCCTCCATAGGGTGGTAAGACTTTGCCTTAAATCTAAATTAGTGAACTATTCTGAGCAGAGCTCTCTGCATAGTTAAGGTGGTTCAGTCAAATGTCCAGGAATCCTCCTGGACAACTTTATTTAGATATTCTGAGAATGCAACACTGGGAGAGGACCCCAAGGAAGACTCAGGACGTATAGAAAGAAATATACATTTCTTCTAGCCTGCGGTCTCAGGATCCTCCATGCAGGGCTGCGGAAGGTCACAAGCAAGAGAGATGTCTGGGTTCCCTTCTTAGACCTGTTAAATCGCTTAAAGAGATGGATGGAAGGACTTTAAGGTTCTGACCTAAATCAATGAGAAAAGTTGTGAAAAACCTGATGCAAACTGTTTTGGTATTGAAGGAATTTTATTGGTGGAATACATAAAATAAATTATTGAAATTCCCTTCTGAGATGCTTAGTCGATTTTGTTTTACTTCAGTTCTATAATCGTTGATTTTCGCACCTATATACATTCCATCGGTATTTATATGTTACGCAAGAATAGCACAAAAGAACCTAATTCTATGTGTCATGCTAGTGTTTTATTACTTCAATTTGCTTTAAATGCATAATTTAGTACATCATGTTATTCTTTCATTTCCAAAAATAGGTATCTAGTCACAGGTGCACACAGTCTGCTCTTTAAGGGATCTCTCTGATTACAGGCAACACACTTTTTAGACGACGCTGTAGAGGCCAATTCATTTGAGGAAAAGCCATTATCTGTACAGCAGCAGTGCTGCCTCGTAGCTTTCATCTTGGGCATTTCGTAAAACTCTAAACATGATTATGAGTGCTGCAGTCTGGCCTCAGAGTGCATACAGATTTAAGTCCAACTAGAAGTCTCAGCACTAAAATTATTCACCCATGTTGAATCAGAGCAGCAACATTGTTTTTTCCCCCTGTTTTTTAAAGCTATCTATCCACCCTTTCTCTAAACCTGCTTATCCTTAAAGACTCATGGGAGGGCTGGTGCCTGTCTCAGAGGTCAGAGATAGGTCATCAGCTCATCATAGGGCAACACACACATACACACACATGAACTCATATAGGACCTAAAGGCACTTTAGAATAACCTATTAACCTAACATCTATATTTTTGGACTGTGGGAGGAAGCTCAAGTACCTGAGAAAACCCACGTATTCACAAGAGAACATGTAAATATGCTATGCATTTATGCTTCAGTTATCAGTTTGACAACTAAGGAACATGAGAGCTTAGTTTTTCTCTTTAAGCCAGTGCGTTTAGTTGAAAATGTAAGAAAACTTTTTCAAGTTTGAACATGTAAACATTATTCTGTTGGTATAGAAAAGTGCATTTGAGGAGTTAAAAGGTCACTACATTTTTATTTTTTCCTTAATTCTGATTTACAAAAAAATGCAATATTTTCCCATTGTAAAACATTTTTAAATATTTTAAAACAAAGAGTTTTTCTCTTTTTATGCAGAAATATAAACATGTGCCTGTCCAGTGCCCTGCTGCTTAGGAAAACTATTTTAAATGCAAAATATATGAATATATATAAATATAATGTATGAAAACTACTGGAAAATAATATTTCTATAACTGTACAATATGTGGACAAATTTGTAATGAGTTCAAACAAACAAAACTGACTTTTTAGCATAATTTCTCAGTGAGCTTTGAGACATCTATACTACAGGAACATTTATTATTTATTTATTTATTTTTTTGCTAGAAAAAAAAAAATCTGTCAAAATATCCTGAGAGTAATTTGATTTCTCGATGAATTGATTGTTTGAGGTCAAAAATTAAATTTCAACTTTAAATTTGAAATGCAAATTACGTTTAACTGCTTTTGACTGTGAATCAAAAATCACAATATGACTCCACCATAACAACTATAGTACAACATCTGAATAACTTATCACCAGGACAGGATTCAGGGGAAGGACTTCAGCTTCTCTTATAGGCAGCAATATTAAACAAAAGAACAAATGATTGCGCTGCGTATGATGTCATTTGGTGTCAGTATCCTTTCACCTCAAGTGTGAGCACAAAAGCTGCAGGAAAAGCAGCTGCCTGCAACTTCTGCTTTCAGTCAATTTGCAAACTAGAATTGCTGGAATGCATTGGCAAATAGCTGTGACTGAACAGAGGACACTTCAGTGAACTAATCCCTTCAAGCACTCCGCATTTTGGAGGGAGTAACATTCTGCCAAGTCTGGCCATTGAAACTACTGTGCAATTTTGTCATATTTAATGCAACACAGTTTTGTCATCCAGTACTAACACTGGAAACCAGCATGTTGGTTTTTCAGCTGTATGACCATGTTTATTCTTACTATGACGCCACAGACAGGCAGAGATTTCAGAAATGTTGAAAAATTGCAAATTGATTCAGTTTTCATTCCTGGTCATGAAATCTTTAAGTCTGCTTGTGTTGAATTGTTAAAAGATCATCCCTACCTCCCATATCTTGTGAAAAGTAATAGTTTTTATCATGGTATGTATACTCTTGCACAGAGCCAAGTTTTTTAGTTGATTATAATATGAAGAAGAAAATGCTAAGATGTGAAATCTAAGTAAACATCTAAAAATCTGTCTGTCAAATAAACATGATGAGATACCATCTCAAAGATTGTATTAAATCAATAATGTGTCAAACTAGTGTAAATAGGCTGGGTAAAGGATGTGTGTTATTCACCCTGTGCTGTGTGTTCTCACCTTCCTAACCTCACATACTTTTTTCATCTTGCCTGTTTAGAGCAGAGGCTTTGTATGTTTCCCGCACGTTACCATTGTGTTTGCTAGCAGTGTTCCTCAGCTTTCTGATTGCTAAAAACAAATTGTTTTACAGTACAGTGTTAGTTTATACAGTATGCGTGGAGCCAATCAACACGATTGTCACTACTGGCTGAGTCATACTAACATACTGCATGGTGCCATGTTTTCATTTAGTTTAATGAGCCTAAACTCCACTGTGATGCCCTTCCACTTACAGTTTGCCAATCCTGCAAATCTCTTTTTTGAAGCTCAGTCATGGGAGCAGATTGGTGGGCCAGACAAGTGACACGAATACTAAGTGCACCCTCGCATTCAGCCAGTCTGCCACCCAGGGCATCCTGTCTTAATCCCTTTGCAGAGACTAGACAGAGCCTTTGCAAAGTGTATTTGAACATGGAGGTCCCTGCAGATTATTTAGCCTCTGCAATTATCATAATGGAGGCACCATAAGATGGTACGTGAATAGGAACTGAATTAACACTTGAAAGGTGTCTCTTTACCCTCTTGCTCAGTCTCCCTTCTGTACTGCCCAACTGCAACTAATAAAAGGCACAAAAGTAAAAGTATACATAATAACTCTGTTCAAAGTATACTGCCTTGATCAGAAAAAAGCATTTCCCCCCTATTTACCAGAAAAAAATAAATCAGAAAAGAAGGCAAAATGTCTGACTTTTTAGTTTGTCATCACTGTAGATTTTTGGCATATCGTAAAACTCTGCAGTCTTATTTTAAAGGAGTCATTTATTCATTATTTATTTTTTTCTGCAGTGAATCACGAAGTGTCTTGCAAAAATATTTATACCACTTTTTCTCGCTTTCTCACCTTGCAAACAGAAACTCCTTTATAATTGATATGTACTACAACTGAGAAAAAAACACAAAGTTCAGCATAAGTTTGAAGATGAAAGAAATTATATATTTACAAAATGGAAATCTGAAAAGTGTTGTGTGAATGTGGGTGTTAGCCTCCCTGAGTCAATACTGGGTAGTATGTAGGTGAATATAAGATTCTAATTCCTAATTGGATTTGGTTCTGAAATTTGACTAGACCATTCAAAAACATGAACATGTTTTACTCTGATAGATCCACTATGGCCCAGGCTTTATTTTTAGGAACCCCTCACCTCGTTCTCCACTTCTCCAGTTTCATTGTTTCTGCTGAATAAAAACCTTTGTAAAGCATGATGCTTCCACAACCACAACTGACAATCATGTGTTCAGATCGATGTGGAATGTTAATTGTCTGCCACATGTTTTATTTTGCTCTCGTCTATCCTCTGTGACCGTCAGTGATGTCCTTGAGATGTCCAAAACTTTAGTTACTGTTTAAACTTCCTCACACCTGTATGCCAAACTGTTCTGATTTGATCATTGGTCCTTGTGATGCCATTTCTTCACTAATGTTCTCTATTAAACTGGACTTATTATTTAGGTGTCCTGTCAATGCAGTTTGTCATAGCAGATTTTGTTTAGGGGCATCAGAGTAAAGCAAGCTGAATACAAATGCACACTAGACATTTATTGTGTAAAAACTGCATACAAAAATGCAGTGTATTTTTCCTTTTCTTTTTTTGTGTTAGCTTATGACATCCATCCATCCATCCATCCATCCATCCATCCACTGCCTATATATACTGCTCCTATAACACTTATGTTGTAGGAGCATTATACAGCCTTTGAAAACAACACAGAAATACACCAAACAAACAGCCATGTGCACACTCATACCCAAGGACAATTTAGACAGACTCATATACCTCGAACAGTCATATTTTTAGACTGTGGAAGGAAAGCAGAATCTACTCTTGCACAGGGGGAAGATGCAAACGCCATGCAACAAGACCCCAGGCGGAGATTCAAACGTAGGACCTTCTTGCTGCAAAACAGCAGTTCAAACAACTGCTCCACCATGCAGCCCAGCCTGACATTGAAGTCTAATGAATTAGATTGAGAGAGTTTTTTATTGCATTGTAAAAAATGTTTAAAATTTAGGGACATTTTTACAAAGCAAGATGCAAAATTTTGACAGACAGCTTGAATACTGTATTTTTGTTTGACAAAACTTAATTCAATGAGTTTTTAAAACTAAGATCTAAAAAAAATTGCTAATAAACCAATCTTCAAAGTCTAAGATTTTCTTATTTTAATTTTTCTATAGATGTAAAAATGTTAAAATCCATATTCATTTCGCAAATACAAGGGAAACTGGAATGTAATAAAGACATTCACCATGACGAGTGTCGTCGAAATAAAGTTGCTGTTTTGTTGATAATTGTATCCCAGCTCTCATCAGACACCAGACAATGAATACAAATAAAGTCTACAGTCCATTTTTAGGCATAATAACTGATGCTAAATTGGAAACTGTCTACACTGTTGCTTTTTGAAACAGCCAGTTATTGTCCATCTGGCTCTAATTCCAGATGGCAAATTGATTGCTCTCAAATCTGTCCATTTTTAATCAAATAGCTTTCATTAAAATCTGAGGAAAATGAACTTGGTCTTCTAAATACACAGAGATTTTGAAGAAAACAATTATGCTTTCAGGGATTGCTGCTGTTGTTTAACCTTTGCCTTTTCTGGAGGCTCCCGGGGTTTAGACCAGGGCGGAGGGTCAAGTGCACCGCCTCTGTTGGATCATTACCCATTCTTGTTTTTTAAACTGATGAAACAAAGCACTCTAGAAACATAGAAAAGAAACGTCACATTAAAAATGGAAATATACAACGATACACATGCTGCAATTGTACATATTAGGGTGCTTTGTAGTTTTTACAGATTTACATAACAATCAGAACCAAAACCAAATTAAACCAACTTGAAATATCTACTAAGCAATGAATTAGCTGAATAGGCTGTTACTGCATTGTTCCACAAGTTTACTGGCCTAGTTTCTGTTTCCCTGCATATTTACCGTCAACACAAAGCAACCTATTTGTAAGATGCCTTAGATTTTTTTCCCATATTTTTGCCCCTTACAAAAAGCAATAAATCAAGACAGCTTTGAAAACATAAATAAACCAGGGGCGTATATGTGGAAGCATTCAACTTTAATAAGTCAGGAATTCTCCGATGGTCTTATTCCTGCCCCTCAAGGCTAC
The DNA here is from genome assembly GCF_001443285.1 of Poecilia latipinna. Lineage (NCBI taxonomy): Eukaryota > Metazoa > Chordata > Actinopteri > Cyprinodontiformes > Poeciliidae > Poecilia > Poecilia latipinna. Next base: position 133,442 of record NW_015113077.1, on the reverse strand, counting down.
AAAAAGACTCTTTTAACCATTGTTTTTTTTTTTTTTTTGTTGTTTGTTTTTTAAAAGCACCAATGGTATTCAGGCAGCATTTTGTTTCTATCAAAAACCAAGAGAAATGTATTACATAAGACATGTATTACACATATATATATACACATGGGATGTACCACCAACAAATAACTGAAGTGGCTGATATCAGGAAATCCTGCCAATGGCTGGAGAAAGCTGGACTTAAGGAGAAAGCAGGCCCTCATCCTGGCTGCCCAGGAACAAGCCCTAAACACCAGAGCAATAGAGGCTCAGATCTACCACCCAAGGTGTAGGTTGTGCAAGGAGGCCTCTGAGACAGTCCAGCACATAACAGCAGGGTGCAAGATGCTGGCAGGGAAAGCATACATGGAACGACATAACCAAGTGGCGGGCATAGTGTACAGGAACATCTGTGCAGAATATGGACTGGAAGCCCCGAGGTCAAAGTGGGGAACACCCCCAAAGGTGGTGGAGAATGACCGAGCTAAGATCCTGTGGGACTTCCAGATCCAGACAGACAAGATGGTAATGGCGAACCAACCGGACATTGTGGTGGTGGATAAAGAACAGAGGAAAGCCGTTGTGGTGGATGTAGCAATACCAAGTGAAGACCACAGTGGTGCCTGTGGTCATCGGGGCCCTCGGGGCAGTCACCCCCAAACTGGAGCA
>NW_015113077.1:104252-130165 GCF_001443285.1 Poecilia latipinna | reverse complement strand
GAAAGAGAAAACAGCCTGGCAGGCATGTAACACTGGAAAAAGCTGGACTCAAGGACAGCACAGAGGCCCTCATCCTGGCTGCACAGGAACAGGCCCTAAATACCAGAGCAATAGAGGCTCAGATCTACCACACCAGACAAGACCCAAGGTGTAGGTTGTGCAAGGAGGCCTCTGAGACAGTCCAGCACATAACAGCAGGGTGCAAGATGCTGGCAGGGAAAGCATACATGGAACGACATAATCAAGCCCCGAGGTCAAAGTGGGGAACACCCCCAAAGGTGGTGGAAAATGACCGAGCTAAGATCCTGTGGGACTTCCACATCCAGACAGACTAGATGGTAATGGCGAACCAACCGGACATTGTGGTGGTGGATAAAGGTGGATGTAGCAATACCAAGTGACCACAACATCAGGAAAAAGGAGCACGAGAAACTGGAGAAATACCAGGGCCTCATTTTAGGTTAATTATTCCTATTTTTCATGGTATTTCATAAAAAAAAAAAAAAAAAGCTGGCATTTCATACACCAGATACAAACAACATTATATCAGCAACATTATGTGTTTATCTCGACTCCAGTAAATTAAAGCAGTGCTTTGCCACAGAGAAGACAGAACCACCAGCCACTCTTTTACAAAAAATAGCAACATGGCTTTTAGTTCTGGTTTTTAAAGCGGCCGACCAAACTAATCCACACAATGGAGTTAAGTGGCTGATAAAAATGATGTCCAGATTAAATGGCTAGTGAAAAACAACAGATGTGATTAGCACAACCGCTCCAAACATGACACAGAATTTTGCATGTGACAGCTGGCAAGCAACTTTACCCTGGTTATATAGACAGGCATAGTTTAGAAATGGCCTCTGTTAAAAAAAAAAGCCTGAACTGCAAAAATGCCCTGACAAAAATAGATGATGTTTCTTAAAGCTATGTTATTGAAATAATTTTAATAATGCCAGCTCTTATTAAAGAATCTTATACTGATAAGTCAGCAACACCCAGCAGCTTCTTGTGGCAGATTTATTTCCCACACACCCAAGCACTCTGAGCACTGTTGCCAAGATGGAGCAGAACTGCACAGTGGACAGTGAAACACAGCCAGTTTCTGTGTCCATCATGTCACAAAATGTGTTGGACTGCTAATAAAGTTGGTTTCTTAACAAAATAAGTGCTGGTAGAATCCTAATCCTACTATGTATTCTCTGTTGTGCACCTGTTAGTAGGAGTAACTGTGCCACAGAGTTCTGGATTTTCAAGTTTAAGTGGTTATTATTGAGATATTATATAAAATCAGTTAATGTTCACATCATAAGACTGTAATTGTAAACATATTGCAAATAGAAAAAACAGTCCTGTCCTTCTGAGTCTTTTAAGCTACAGTCCAAAATAAGGCTGGTTTCAGTGTAATTAAATTAAAATAAATAATTAAATTCTCAGTTATTTACCAGCTTCTTGATTTAAGTCCCCAGGAAAATAACTGAGAATTTAAAACAAGCTTTAATAGACAGGCAGGCAGGCAGACAGACAGACGGACACAGACAGGCTGAACGATAATCACTTCATAATCAGCATTTACAAAATAAAGTGTGCTTTAAACTTAGTATTAAGATACGATAAGATGGCCTGCTGCTTTCTATGCTCGTGCTGTTTAGGTGTATGCCCGGTATATGCAAATATATTCACAGCAGTCAAGATTTATGATAATTTCAAACACTGATGCATCAGACTTGTCATCTATCCGTATATCTGTGTGGTGCTTTGTCTGCAGCCAGGTCTCCACAGACCCAGATGGCCTGTGAGGTTATAACATCACCCCAACGAGGTTGAAAAGCAGACATGCAACAAACGTATGCAAATGTAATGAATCAGTAATGTGTTGAATCAATTAGCAAGATGGTACTCAGCTCATCAGACATCCTCCGCAGTAGCCGGGAACTTATTTCGCTTTCATTGTAGGTCTCGCCAGATTCCGTACCACTTCATATTTAACACTCTTTTCAATTTTACATTCATATAATTAACTGGAAATTATCTGTAATTGTCTAATCAACAACCCAACCCTATTTATTTGTATTGCATTATGATCTCTTCTATTCTGTTCTCCTACGTAAAGGGGGACCAATTTGAAAACAAATATGTATTTAATTAGTAGAAATATGCACTGTAATAAATAGGTAATGGAAAGGAGTTCTGTGAAAACAATACTTTTACTTTCTGGGAATCCCTGTCCTCTAAACATGAAACTATTTAGTCTGATTCTACAAATGCAAATTTAAATACTTGTGTTTGTCACTGGGTTGGTCTAATCCTGTTGCACATAAAAGATTCTAAATTCCCCTTAGTACCCAGAGGGAAAATGCTAAACATGCGAACAAGTTTGCGCAAATATCAAAATCAAAATGTGACTGCAAAGCAAGTGATACATAATGCAACGTTTTGTGCTTTTTGTTTCATCCTAAAAGATTTATTATCTTCACAAGTTGGATTTGTGCAGAATAGATTTAGAATACCATATCTCATTTTTATACAATGAGAAGATGAAACAGATTTTTTTTTCTTTCAATGTGTTAGGCTCTTCAGTTCCTCAAAGGAGGGCTTTACATGCTTTTGTGCCAAGCTGGCTTCAATGCTGTGTTGGAATGTCCAAGTTAGTCCATCTTGCTAGTTGAAAACGATACATTGCTCTTTTAAGAGATTTAACAGTGGCAATAGTTTTAATAATCTGACATTTTAATTTAAAAGATCTGAATTGCATATCTTACAGCCTCCTTGTTTTGCTTGATAGAATGCGTTTCCTTTCACCTGCCCAACTAACTCATTATAACCACCGAATTTGGCAAGTCCCAGCACTGACAGACACAAAGCCAGTGCTGCTGGTGCAGCAGCTGAAAAGTGAGGGTGGGTGTTTTCATGTTACTGGCAGGATTTTAGATGTAAGCATTTACTGCTTGCAGTGGCTCTGAACACATGTTGAGCACAGCTAGATGGAAATTAATCCATGCAGTGTTGCATCAACAAAGGAGGGATTTTTTTTTTTCCTTTTTATGATATATATTCCATTTCTGCATGTAATGAGGCATTAAATGCACTATGAATACGGCATGTGGCCAAAGCTTAATTTACTCTTGGAGTGGTTGCAAGGCTCATACCTTTTAGCATTCCAGTGGATTTGCAAACTGATATGTTTTATTGGCAGCAGATAATCACTGTCAGTGTGTTTGCCATGTCTGACATTTTCTTCTCTTTGGTGGCAGTGCAGGGTTTGTTGTAATTCCAGCCAGACAAAATGAGCTCCAGCCAGTGGGAGGTCTTATTCGATCTGATTCCCCTGCAGAGGCTTGTCTCTCTGCAGCCTCATTCCATCACGAGTATTGTGGCAGCCTTGTTGGTGCAAAATCAAGGCATCTAGCCTCATTTCTTCTGATTAAGTCAGCCCCTCACCCTCAGTGGTGAGCATTTCCACCTCAGTTAACAATTTTTACAGTTTAGAAAACACCTGTCATAATACACTGGTGTTTCTCTGCTTGTGGGCTGACAGAAAGAGATGATTAACAGATAACAGAAAAACCCAGTAGGACCCAGTACATGTTGTTAATTTTTAAATAATACATTTACTTTGTGATACAGAGTGTGCCCTGCTCTTGGCAAAGCCAGTAACTGCACTGCAGAGTGTGAATTACTTAACAGCACATCTTGACAGAGCCTTGTCACATTTTATACTTTTAGCACCTATATATGTTTGATGTAAGGAATGCATAGATTTATTTGTAGGTTGTTATCTTTAAATGTAAAAAAAACAAGGAGTAGCAGTGACACATCAGCACTGCTGAATGTAAGTGAGAGGTACGGCTGTGCTCCATGTGTATGGTTTTCTGGGTTTATTTTTATCATAAGCATTTTTACGCATACTCCTGGACCTGTTGGTTGAATTGACTCATCAATCTCAATATGATTTGATTCTGAAATAGCAGACTGTTTTTTTTTTGTTTGTTTTTTTGTCCATATTGTGCTTTGATGTAGTATATGAATTCAGATTGTTGCTAATATCAGCTACCTACAAAACAAAAAAAGATCGGATCATTTGTTGTGGATGTGGAGCAAAAAATTTACAAAATATGTATAGGTGAGCAAAACTACAAATCAATAAAAAAAAAAATCAAAACATCAGTAAGCTGACCATAGAAATCCTTTCTAAAGCTAAAACCTTCTGTATGTTTTTGCATGTTACCCTTTAAAAGTTGAAATTAATTTTCTCCTAAACCCTTAATATGCAACAGAATCCCCACGTTCCATTTTTTTCATTGCATTTTCTGGGGGGGTGGGATGGTTATTAACCATTAATATTTTTAAAAGATTTTTTTAAAAGCATGTATAAATTATTTATTGGCATTCAGGTATTTCTCACTGTTTATGTTTTAAAAAATATACACAAAAGGACATAACCAAGTTTTACAATTTTTTGACATGATGATTTCCAAATTTTCTACTTGACTTTTTAGAATATCTCCCTTAAATCATCAGGAAAATAAAACATATGTAAGAAGAAACTGTACTTAATGGATGTTAATTGAGCAAGTTTTGCATAATTACATTAATGACAAAAGTAGAGTTTTTTTTTCTCTTTCTTTCATTAAATTCAACACAATCAATAGTCTTCTACCAACATTAAATGAGTACTGTTTTTTTTTCTTCTCTTTCTTACAGGGAAGCCTAACACCAGATGAACTATGAATGCGGAACACAATGATCTACTCCCTCCAACGCCAGACAATGAGAGGTCGTAGGCTGAAGGGGGCACTGTCCAACCCCCTTTTTGTGGTGCTTTTGGCTCTTCAGATACTGGTGGTGGCTGGACTAGTTCGTGCTCAGACCTGTCCTTCTGTCTGCTCATGTAGTAACCAGTTCAGCAAAGTCATCTGCACACGTCGTGGTCTACGGGATGTCCCAGATGGCATTTCTACCAATACTCGGTACCTGAATCTTCAGGACAACCTAATTCAGGTGATCAAGGTAGACAGTTTCAAGCATCTACGCCATCTGGAGATTTTGCAACTCAGCAAGAATCATATCCGCAGCATTGAAATTGGTGCTTTTAATGGGCTGGCAAGTCTGAACACATTAGAACTCTTTGATAATCGACTTACAACAATACCCAATGGAGCGTTTGAGTACTTGTCCAAACTTAAAGAACTCTGGCTACGGAACAATCCCATTGAAAGTATACCATCTTATGCCTTCAACCGGGTTCCTTCACTTCGAAGGCTAGATCTAGGGGAACTCAAACGTCTCTCCTACATTTCTGATGGAGCTTTTAAGGACTTGACCAACCTGCGCTACCTGAACTTGGGAATGTGCAACCTCAAAGAGATCCCTAACATCTTACCTTTAATTAGGCTCGAAGAGCTAGAAATGTCGGGAAACCAGTTGTCTGTCATTAAGCCCAGCTCATTTACAGGTTTAGTGAGCCTTCAAAAGCTGTGGATGATGCATGCCCAGATCCAAACCATTGAGAGGAATTCCTTTGATGATCTTCAGTCACTGGTGGAACTCAATCTGGCTCACAACAACTTGACCTTTTTGCCACATGACCTCTTCACGCCATTACATCGTCTGGAAAGAGTGCACCTCCATCACAACCCTTGGAACTGCAACTGTGATATTTTGTGGCTCAGCTGGTGGCTTAAGGAAACCGTGCCTGCCAATACTAGTTGCTGTGCTCGTTGTCATTCTCCTTCAACCTTTAGAGGTCGTTATATTGGGGAACTGGACCACAGCTACTTCCAGTGTGATGTTCCTGTTATTGTTGAGCCCCCCAGTGACCTAAATGTGACAGAAGGTATGGGTGCTGAACTTAAATGCCGTACAAGCTCGCTGACATCCATCAGCTGGCTCACACCAAATGGCTCTTTGATAACACATGGGGCTTATAAGGTACGGTTGTCGGTACTCAATGATGGGACATTAAATTTTACCAGCGTAACAATGCAGGACACTGGTACTTACACTTGTATGGTCAGCAACACAGCAGGAAACATTACTGCTTCTGCAGTCCTTAATGTCACTGCAGTGGAAAACAATGGAGTTACCTATTTTACCACAGTCACTGTGGAAACCATTGAGACCCCCGTGGATGACAGTCAAACACCACTGCCCCCATATGGCTGGGTACCATCCTCTACTACAAAGGGTTTGCCCGTTTTAACAAGGACCACAGAACGGACTTATACCATACCAATTCTTAATGGAGATGGAGAAGGAGCCCTCAATGGTCTGGATGAGGTGATGAAAACCACCAAGATTATCATTGGCTGCTTCGTAGCCATTACACTCATGGCCGCTGTTCTGCTGGTTATTTTCTACAAGATGAGGAAGCAGCATAACCAACAGGACCCTGATGGTCCTGCCTCCTCTATGGAAGTCATTACTGTTGAAGAAGAGCTTGCAGGTGTTGCTGCTATGGAGAGACACCTATCGCTCCCCCCACTGGAGCACTACAACCACTACAACACGTACAAGAGCACTTATCACCACCCTCCAATGCTCAGTACCATACACAGCTCGGCCACACAAGAACCTTTACTGATTCAAGCTTGTTCAAAAGACAATGTCCAAGAAACCCAAATCTGACCTTAAGATTGACTACATATCCAGTATTGCCAGTCTACAACTGGAATACAATGGACCAAAACTTTAAAAAATAAAAGAATAAAATGCCGTTGACTTGACAGTTGATCTTGACGGCACTCAGTGTTTGGCAAAGAGACAACTTGAAACTTTGAAAAGGGTCTTTACAAAAACAAAAGTTATTTATTAAAAATGTCTAGTGGCTAAATAAAAAAAAACAGTTTGTGATAGCTTTTTAGCTCATTTTTTCTCTCTCTCTCTGTGGTACTGCTCAAGGGAAAGAATGGTTTATTAAATGTGAATATGAGCTGGATGATATGCAGCTTGTGAAACTACAGCAGATTTTGGCCTAGTGTGCAAATGTTTCTGATTCCATTAACCTGTTATTTGTTGAAGGACATCACTGTGTCCAAAATGGAGGAAGCTTACAAGACATCAAACAAAACAACTGCAGTGTTATTTTCCTAACCATCATATTCCAGCTGTCACTCACGATGAGATTAGATCTTTTAATGACACAGCTCTGGTTTATATCACCGTGGAACCAGCATGCCTGCAGAGCAAAGCTGCCAAATGAGTAAATGTGCATTTCCCCTGTGGCTCCTAAACAACAGCCATACATCCTTTGCTTTAATTAAGATTAAGGTCTCGCTCCCACTCTGCCTCCTCACATTTCTCTAGACTTCATACCCTTAATCATTTTCCTTCTGTTCCTCCTCTGTTCTTTTATCGCTAAATTATCCATTTTCCCTGGTCAACATTTGCCCTGTTTTCACTCTTCTGGTTTGTGCGATTGCCTTTCTGTCATTGAGCTTTGGCATGTTCTTCACCCCGTTCTCATCTCTCATTTGTCTTGCTTTGTCTGCATACGTGTGCTGCACAACGGCAAAATGTTTCTTAGGAAAATGAAGGGTAGCATAAGGTTGTGGTCTGCAGCCTCCCTGTTAACCTGGTAATGATCTACATCCACTCGGTGTCGCGCCACCTTGCCGTCACCCCAGGGTCACACGAGCTCAGGCGCTGATAGTCCATCTGTTAGTTCGGATAAAAAGGCAAATGAGGCTGGTTTGTAATGTAGTGTGACCCTGTCAGACAAACAGGGGTAGCATAGTCAGTGAAGCAGCTAGGAACCTGCAACAAACTAAGAAAAGTTGTGTTATAGCTCATTAATCTGTATCAGCAGTTCATTTCCGGACTAATAGAGGAAAGCTGATAAGAAAACAGCATGAGACTTTGTGGCTGACATCTTACAGAGGGTAGAGGGCTTTGATATTGACGCGACCCCTGCTCAGTCTCATTTTTGGCAGAGGAAAAACTCTCAGACATTTTGATGTCACACCATTTATAGACCATCAAAATATTGTCTCTCCCCCTGTCTATCTACATGCTGCGGTTTTCATTTAGTCTTAGTAGAATAGGAGGCTTAAGGAAGTGGATAATAGGAGTGAAAAGGAAAGAGCAGTGTTTGGGGTAGAGGCGAGAGGCCATGGGGGGGCTCTTATCAACAGTGGTCATGAAAGGTCTTCAAACACTGATATTGCACATATGATGGGGAGAAGTAAAAAATAAATAAGAAATAAGGAGGCAAACTAGCCATCAGCCTGTCGCCATGGAAACAGTGACCTTATGTGGAGAGTAAGAGGAGGTAGACATGCCTTTTGCTTTGGTCTCCGTGCAACAAGCATATTTTAATTTCCCACTGGCAAATTCGCAATTTGGGCCAATTATTAACCAACATTTCTTAATGGAATGTGCGTTTACAGCTGGGTTTGGTGGGATTTGACTCACAGTACATTGTACTAAGAACATGGGTTGTAGTGTTACTGATTGTTACTTCCAAACAAATCATGTCAGAATAGCAAAAAAAAAAAGGTCCTTGATGTCCAGTCACGAACTTGAAATTTCTGGGAATTTTCCAAAAAATTATTCATATAGTTGACAGAATTGATTCAAAAATAATTTCTTAATTCAACCAACATGTTTTTACTGACTGGAGCTAATGAACATTCTGGACTGATCCAAGAGGAGTCTCTATTGGAACAAAATACAGGCAAGGTATACTTGGAACTTATTGCCAAACATGAATAATCAAAAAACACCAGTAGCTGGTCAATGGTTATTAGAGGATTTTTTGCAGCAATGCCAATAAAGGCTTTTCCATTAGTTAATTAAGGGTATTTTTTTTCTTTAATTAAGGAAAGAGATTTTTTTTTTTTAATATACCCCTTCAACAATATCTTACTATTGTTTGGGGAAATATTTTTTTTTTTTTTCCATTTATGTCAAACAAAATTTCTGAATTAAATCATTTGAAATCTTTTTGCCAGCACCATGAATAATTTTGAGCTGTATGACAATGTGATCTTGGATTTTACACTAGAATAACAACTCAAACAGAAGTAAAATTAGCAGTTTTTGCCTTTGCAGCCACTCCAGATGTAAATGCATGTCAGGCCTGATAAGCTAAACCAGGAACTACTCACTGCAGCTCTTCACTTTGGATGACAAGAATGGTGCTCTGCAGAGTAAGGACAACAAATAAACCATTCTTTCCCTTTTCACTCTTTTCTTTTATCAAATGCTCAATTCCTTTTCAATGCTTTTGGTGGATTAATGATTCAATGTTGATGCTGGCTACTGTAAAAAAAAGGTTCAGATTTTTTATATATATTTGGAGCTTGTGAGTTTTTCAGAATGAATGGGAAATCTGTGTATTAGTCACTTTTGGCAGGACGGCTTATCTAGAAAGATATTTGATTGCTGGGATGGAATTGAATGAAGCCTGTCGAGCAGAATGTTGGACTCGACATACCAGCAGACTAAGTTTGTTTTTTGCGCAAACCCCCAGCCAAGGTGATCAAATTCTTGTGTGCAATTCTGCCAACTGTCCATATATGGGAGGGTTATCGTGTGTGGGGACATCTCTCATTTTTTGGAGAGGAAAATCATCACATGGCTAAATTTCTACAGAAAAAAAATATTTTCAAAAACATAATGCAAAAAAAAAAAATCTTATGATCATAATTTTACATGTGCTCCAAGTTGTTAAAAAAAGACAAAAAAACAAAACAAAAACAAGAAAAAAAAGAGTGCTTGTATGGAGTCCAAATAATTTCACTAAGGATGATGTTCAATATTGATACCTGAGATTGTAGTTCATACTGTACATGAATACAAATAAAAAAACGGCAATTCTCTTTTTTCTACAGAGTTGGCATGGATCATTAACAAAGACGACAATCAGAACTTCCGTTTGCAATGTGCTTGTTTTGTTCGTGTATCGACATTTGTGCTAAGAAAACTAAACAGAAAAGTGTGATTTAGTTCAAGAAGACAAATTCAAGAAGGCAAGTAAATCTTTCCAAGACGAACGGAAAATACCCATTCCCATCCACAAACTGGGATATTATAGAATATTTATAGACTTAAAATAAATGTACACGTCTTCAGTGAAAGTAAAAATGTAGTGCTTCAAAAAAAAAAAAGAAAGCAAGCATGCATCTCATTTTGACAGGACCATCTCCCCAAATGGCACAGAATTGTTCAGGGTCAAAAATGCTTTTGAAAGTGTCTCACTGCTGTCACAAAGTACTTATAAAATGGTTGCCCAGCAAAATTAAGCAAATGGAGTTGGCTTCATTCAGATTCTACTGGGATAAATGGTTGGCCCTGCACACTGTCAATTCCAATACTCTAATTGATTAATTAGCCACGTAATGGATTCATTAAGGCTAAATAAAATTAAGCCAAATTCAATAAAAAATGAAAGGTAAGTGAAAAATGAATGAATTGTACTTTTTCTCCACAGAAGAAATGCTAATATTCTACTTTTATTTTTATCAGTACGATGTAGGTTCAACAGAAACTAGGAATACATCCTTGTTAGTGCAATAACGATGATGTTTGTCAGTACAAATTCTACCGTTTGGCATTTCCTAGTTAAATTTTAGATGCTGGATGACTGTGGAACATAAAGCACCGTAAACACAGCTACACATCAAATGTCAGCCAAACACAAAGCAGCCTGCAGACGAAAGGAAAAAGATATCCATAGGGGAAACAAAGTCACAACTAAGAAACACATGTTGTTCATTGGCTGTAGCTTAATAAAAGCCCAATTAAGGTTTGTTAATTAGCAGCATACTACATGGTGGTTTATTTTTAGTTTGACATCATCCTCTGACTGCAGACCAGACTTTTACTGATTTCTCCTTCTTTTTCCAATTTATTTAACTTTAGGTTGATTCCTTCGAGCACTGTTGAGAGGTCAGTGTCTTAGCAGCAGAAAGACCACAATCATTGTGATCATAATTTGAAGTATAAGTGGGAATTTGATTCAAGAAACCATGCTATAAGCTGCTCAGTACAGGAGGAAATGAAAAGCTAATTGTAATAGTTCAAATTGCCTCTATTTCAAAGTTTCCATACCTGTTTGATATAATTCTGTAACTAATGTTAAAGCAGCAACAATGCAATTGTTATCTAATTGATTTAATTACCTTAAAAGGTCTGCTAACAGAGAGATTATAGTGATGGTTAGTGAGATGAAATACCTTCTTAATCTGCTCATCAGCAGCCTGATACGTGAAGATCTGAACATTGGTGTCTGTGAAGGTGAGCCACATGAACCTAAACAACAAACAGACATTCCATTCACTGAAATTTTCAGTCCATCTACAGAGGTGAAAATAGTAAAAGAAACAAAAGAAGGAAAACAAAAGGGATTTCTTTCCTGGAAATCAACCTTTTTTGTGTCCTTGGGATCCCGGCAAAATAAATGATCAAACTTGAGAAAATAGCATGTGTCCATCACTATTTGTTAAAATCAAGCATCACTGCTGTTTTTTCTTCTTCTGTTCATTGTTTAACGCAGTTTCCTATTTCTGCAGAGGTTTTGGCGCCACCCTTTGAATGACAATATTAATGTCATTGTTGGGATGGTCACAAAAATCTGTGCGTTCACAACTTAGCTAGCAAAAATAAACCTGGATTCAATTACATACAATGAATATCTTAGGACGGTGTAGCACTTACTTAATCACACATGTCCAGGTCAGTAGGGATAGTTTTTTTTTTTTTTGCCCTCCCATTTTAAATTATAGTATCTAAACTACCTTTTGTATTTATTCAAGTTATTTCTAGATGATATTAAAATTTGTTTTGTGATGCCAATCATTTATGTTGACAAAAAGCAAAAGAAATCTGTCAGAGGAAAATACTTTTTTCACATCCCTGTTGTTGTAAAGCTGTAATCTGGTTTGCTCTATAAATACCCTCATCTTTAGTTCTGCCTGCTTACTTACAGCTTTTCTGCTTGACTACATTGTTAATTTCACCTGCTGAGGTCATGGTGAATGCATGTGCTAAAACAAGAAAATAAAAGAGATTGTACCTTTTCACACATTTTCCTAAGCAGCACTACAGTGTGTGCACGTGACAATATTATTTTATCCAGACAAAATCCCATCCCTTAAGCTGAAAACAATTTGGTTCTTTTGTTACATTTAACCACTGCTTCATTTCAATGCTTCATTCAGTAATATAATTTTGCCCTTTGTTTAGTGTATTTGAGAAAAATTAAAATACACCTTATTATCAAACAAGTTACTCTGATTTCCATGCCTGTGTAGTAATACACTTATGGACATCCTGAATGAAGTCTCTACTGAAGGTGTTGAGTTGTAGATGAAAGACAGGGGAGTTAAACAGTCCACCAACAAGCTGTGAAACAGATGGTTTAAGATTTGACTGCTGCTGTTCATAATCCTGTATCTAGTAACACCTGTTACACGTGAAAGGTGGACAGCTAGAGAAGAGGTCAGGCTGCCCACCAGTGGCATGCATGCAACATCTGATGAATGTCAGTGAGGAAGGGAGTACAACAGTGGCTTGTGTTTTTGAATGCTAAGTAGCCATGATTGCACAGGGGGCATGCTTGACGCATTTTCAGAGAAGCAGTTTAAGCTCAGTTCCTCATCAGTCTTAAACACCAGGAAACAGGTCACATTACTGAATTTTGTCATAGATCACCTGCATTTTGGAATCACTGAACGCTTAACATACTATCCGCTATAGTTATGTGCATAAAATTCAGCATAATTGACTCTTAAATTAGAGATGAGGTAGCATGGAGCAGCACTACAAGCCCTAGGCTATTTTTGAAAACTCCCACATGAGAAATCTTAAAGTTTAGTGAATAGCAATGACACAATCTTATAGCAAAATTGAACAGCCTTGAGAAAAAGGCAAATCTGTAATATGTTAAATCTCACAATCATTACTTCAAGTACATGTGATTTTTTTTTCTTTTTTTTAGTCATGAGCAATCTCAATAAGGACGTAAATAAGAACCCCTTCATGATGACTCAACAATCCTGATGTAATTGGGTCTATTGTAAATGTTCTCAGAAAGAATCACTCTAAATACATGTTCTGTTTTAACTATAATTGACTCAGATTCAGAAAGGGGATATCCAGGGTGGAGGAGGCTGATTTAATACGTGGATTATTTGCAGACCACATTAGGCAAAACTAGGTCAATTAGCAAATTAAGAACTTAGGGAAGCTCTGTTCAGAACATGCATGTTTGCTGATGTAAACTGACATAACAGCATGACAGTGCATCCATTAATAAAATCAGTGCATCTATGTGTTGATTTTAGCTGAATGCCAATTTATCTACTGACAACTGTTAGCAGAAATACACCCCCCTGCTCCTGACGATTCAGCAGATAACAAAGCTGTACTAGCAGCAGTCTTTGAAAATATTGTAACTCGGAGCCAGCTCGAACAGCAGTCTAGATGGTTAAGCAACCAGTCATATTTTAAAGTTCAAACTGTTTCCCTTTTCAGCTCTGTAGTCATTTTCCCTACTGAAAACATGTGTTAAGGAGACATACAGTAACAGGATGTAACCTTACTTAAGCACACGAGATTAATTAGCTCAATCTATTTCAATGAGGTGAGTCTTTATAGCACCTGTATATTTTTATTTTTTTTTATTTTATTACATTACAAGCTTTGTAAGGTGAATATTTGTTCCAGTCTAAAGTTGTTTTTTTTCTGTCTCTAACAGGTTTTCTTTCAAGAATGCCCTGTATTTAATCTTATCCATCTTAGGGTATCAAAATTAAAGATGCTGCATACAAAAGCATGTCACTCTCTTAAAATTAACTTTTCTAAAGAAGAAAAGAACACATCTCACTCTTTTCTTGCAATAATGAATTACTTACTGCCGATCTAAAGAAAAGATCTCATTGAATTACTTTGATGTATGAGTTTGTAACATGACAACATGTGATAAAGTGAAAGTGGTTTTACTACGTCTGCTTGGCACTGTAAAATGGTAAAGTCTCCATGCAACAGCTACTTAGTATGTGTTAAAGAGTGGGAGGAAGCATAAACATTTTAAGATAATTATGCACACCCACACTGAATGACATTGTTAGGACAATACTAGTTTCTTGATGAAATATGGTGAAACATCACTAACAAGAAAACGACAACAGAAAAATATAAACATAAAATACTGACTTGCTTTTTTTTTTAATTACCATTTTCCTGGATAATTTGTCTACAGAAACAAAACCCAATGTTAAAATAAACACAGTTAATAGTAGTATCATGAAGCAATGTTGCTACAGTTGACATCATAGGGAGCCAGTTTGTAACAGCTGTAGGCCAAGTGTTTAAATTCAGTTTCCAGGCTGTGATGGCTTCCTCTTTTTTGCATTTTGGCATCTCTCACAGTTTTGGCAGCTTTTCTGCTTAGAATAGCTTCAGACATTCGCCTGCAATGACTGGATAAGAGAAAAGGGCCAAATAACTTGTAATGTTATGGGTAGAAAAAGAAGAGGAAATATTTATGTGGTTTCAGTGCCCACAACTGTGTGTATTCTGCTTGGGATACTTTTCATCTTTAAAATATAAGAATGATTTCTGGAATGGTTTATTGCAGTATCTACCAGACGAACAGAAGTAGAACAAAATAGAGGCTGACACATTTTAATTTTCCGTGTACAAACAAAATGCTGCTACCAATACCAAATATGTTTTCTGCCTCAGAGTCACTTGAGATTGACCAAATGAAGAGTATGAAAAGACATAGATATTGGCACATACAGAATAGTTTTCATAATGAACTACATTATGTGGAGTCTACACTTTAACATGGCTGTGGCATATAAGAGAAATGGTTCCAAGTTGTCTTGGCAACAGCTATTCTTGTGTTAATTTTACTTTACTTTCTGCTGGATGACTGGTGCATAGACAGGAAAAAATGGCACAAAAAGTAAAGTCAGTTACACACTTACATTTGCCATGTGAGCTGCAAATCCTTTATTTTGTTACATCCAGTGTTGCCCATTTAGCTCTGAAAAAGACTAACACATTGTGGGTACTAGTGTGTGTATAAATGCACTGCAGGAGGAAATCTGGCAAGATAAGCACCACTGAATATACAATGTACCTATTAAATTTCGTAGGATCTGTAAACAGTTTCACATAAAATGAAATCCAAACGAAAGACACCAATTACATTCTCCATCCAAGTTACTTGCTATCCTTTTCTCTTCCCATGCAGACAAAACCATGAATATCTAAAGTAAAAGTGAACACCCTTACAGTTCTTTGCGCTGATTGTTATGAACAAAGCAATTGTCATTGAACCCATTCATTTTGTGAGGAAGCAGAAAAACATATGGTTTTAGTTAACTTGTGCTGACAAATTAGAAGTGAGTTTAACATAACAAGATTGACACATTTCATGGAGGGCAAACTGCCACAGGACCTGACAGGTGCTGGTGACAAATTAGGCTGTCATGCTGCATATCAAGTGTGTATAGACAAACTAAAATGCCTATTCATTTTGGTATGCTATGTAAGTGTATAGTGCAGTGTTAGAATATCAAGAGAAGAACCTAAATCACTCTGATTGCCTAAAGAAAATCAATGAATTAATTCGAAGAGCATTTGGAGATTTTATCTTTTTTTGTTTCAGCGCCAACTAAACACTGAATTATTCCAGTGCTGGGCAAGTAGAAGTAGGCAATTTGATTACACCCTTGTGGATTTTGTGACACTGAAGACTATACCTGACATTTTGATGATTCATTAACAGCTGTTACTTGCAGGCTTGGATAAATGGTAGTGACTATATGAGTGTGGGATTGAGAGTCCTGCACAGGTGGTAGGAATTAGTATTTTGCTTCAGTGGAAACTGTTGTGGGCTTGGATGCACCAGACGTGTCTTATGCTAAACAGGTGGTTACCTGTTTTGCCAGATATGGCTGGCAGTGCCCCTGAAATTACCTGCCCTTTTCCAAGCTTTGATGAGCTGGCAGCAGACAGCCTTGTTGTGCAGTTGTTCAAGTGACCAGTTGCTTCTTCAGTCTGGCACTTGCAATATGACCGAGCTAATCTAGCAGTACAAAGCACCATGTTGGTCCAACTGTTTATGATGAGGTAATAACAAATGTGAAATTGAATATTACACAATAGTGTGTTTACGATGTTTTACAACATATAGTATGTGACATGTCTTAGTTGAGGAATACAGGGTAAGCAAAAAGTCTACAGTAAATCTCATGGTGGAAGCGGAAAAATTTTAACATTTATTGGTAAATTGCATAAATTGTGATTGCAGGAGTAATACCCATGGTTGTAGCATTTTGATAGAATGTAAGGAAAAGAAACAAGATTCTACATGTCCAGTAGTTATGTGGCGACCAAAAACAATTTTAATCTAACTGGGAGATGTTAGGGTTGGTGAATGAAAAGGAAACACAATACACTAATGGAAAAGCATTATTCCTATGAAATGTAACATCCTTCAATTAATAAAAAATAGTTATTTCTTACAAGGAATACTAACACAAGATTATCTAATGTTTAACCAGAGCCAGATATCTAAAATATCTAACCTGACCCTGTCTGAGATTCTTAAAACACTCTCTTCAAAATGAACCAAAACACTTGAATAACCTTCTGCTGGTTGAAAGACAAAAAGAATGCTTAAAATTGTCAGAACCTGTTCAAAACCTGACAGGCAGCTGGTATTCAGATGAGCTGTGATAGGAACTCTTCCAAATCTGGAGCTATCTCACAGCAGGTGCAAAGGAGAATGGTGGATTAAAGGAAAACCATGAATATGACAGAAAGCCACTGGCACTCTGGATGTCAAAAATAACAAACATAAAAATAAATGTGGTGGCAGTCTAGCGGAATAAATATTTTTAGTTGTATTTGGATTTTTTGGACACACACTGACATTTCACCTGTTATCTACACTACAATGTGATATCAACGTAACAAATTATGTTGAACACACGAATACACGAAATACCATTGTTTGGCTATGTTATCTATCTGCTATTTTTAAAATGTTGTTGTTTTTTTTTACTATACCTTCAAGTCTTTATTCTTACAAAGACAACATGAGCAAACCCAATTTGTCTCAAACTGTTCATTACTTACAGTTGAATAATGTCATTGAAACATAGGTGTCAGAAAAACACTAAATCAGAAGAGCACTGCTGATGACTGCACTATCACTGACACACAAGGGGAGATGTACCTGTCTACACATAACATACAAGCTCCAGTGAATTACCCAATGATGCAATTTACATCTAATATCCATTTGCCAACCGGCTGATATTGTTTTTATGTATATATTAATATTCTAATGCAGTCATGAGCTGTTGCCAGGCAACAGCTGCTGTAAGGAAAGGAAGACAGACATGTGGTGGGAGGACAGACGTCGGACAGAATGTTTAAATAGTAGTGGAGGAATACATAGAATATTAAATAAAGCAAAGCTCTTTTTTTGGAACATCTTCCATAGAAAAGGAAGGAAGATCAACAGTGGGCAGAAAAGACAGTGAGGAATGATGTTTGAAAATCTTTTGAACGCCTGTATGTACAACCTAACAAGTAACTTTTCTACCATCTAGAATATCCATCCATCCATCCATCCATTTTCTGAACACCCTTGTCCCTCAGTGGGGTCGGGAGGGGTGCTGGTGCCTATCTCCAGCTAACGTTCCGGGCGAGAGGCGGGGTACATCCTGGACAGGTCGCCAGTCTGTCGCAGCATCTAGAATATGACCATGCAAAGTAATATTTATAAAACAGCTGTGTAACCATGAAGAGGCTGAAGAAAAAAAGCCACAAAAAAGCATCTACTAAGAAAAACAGCAGGTCTTGCGGAGCCTGCTGAGTGGCAAGACTAAAATCGAAGCAGGGGTCAGCAATCTTTGCAGGCCTAAGAGTCATTTTTTGCCTTCAGTTCAGCTAAACAAAACTTGTTTTGAGCTTTAAAAGCTAAATGACCCTTCAAAACAGAATAGAGTATTTTACAATATCTAATATAGGTAAGTTGCTTAGATTTTTCAATGAAAGTACAAAGTATTTTGCTTTTATTTTTTTAGGTTTTTTTTAATAAAAAAAAATATCCAACCTTTATATAAAAGTGAATTTTCTATTTTTAATAGAAAATTACATCAAAAGCATATAGATTGCAATGAAAAATCTTACAATGAGCAATTATTTATGACCTTCTCATTTTAAATCACCAATGATTTTATTTTATATAGTTTTGTCACCATTGTTTTTAAGACAGAAGAGCAGAGGATCTAAAGAACCACTTGTATGCTTTGCCAGTTATCGGAAACAACCACCATGAAAACACCTTGGCCAAAGGAGATCAATGCTGGTGATATCAAGACAGATAAGGTCTCTACAATACACAGAAGTATAAAAAAAAACTAAGATAATAAGCTCAGCTGGAGGAGGAAGGTCTAGGACCAGTGAACATCACATGTACCAGGCAGAATAAAACAGCAAAGAACTTAAAGTACATACATTTTTTTATCAAAGGTTTTAAATTGTTATAAATCTGCAAGCTTGTATTGTCACCAGATTAAGGAAGTGGCTGATAAATCTTTCCAGTGGTTTGAAAAGTGCAGACTGATGGGCACTGTAGCTGTATTAATCATAACCCCAATAAGAAGAGCTCAGGAATAGAAATCAAAGGTACACAGCAACAGAGTGCGTCTTAAAGATCAGGTAGTGCAGAGATGTCCTTCACAGAGTTTACTACATAACAGCAACAAGATTCAGGCACACAAAGCACTGATAGAATGTCTTGACCAAATGGTTGAAGTACTGTACAGAAATATGTGAGCTAAGTCAAAGTTAGTTAGTCTCAATTTTGCAAGAACTATGCTTTTCTTCTTCCTATGTCTCCTCTATATCTCAGTAGGAAGGTCATTGACAAGAAGGAGCACACAAAGCTTTACAAATACCAATGGCTCAAAGGAGAAATAACTAGCTGTGGGCATTGAGGACCTAAAAGTTTCCATTGGTCAGTGGCAGATTTATATAGACAAACTCTAAGATTTATGTACAGGAACAGCTAGGTTCTGCATGCAACCCTTAAACTGGCAGGGATCTGATAAAGGAACCAAGTTGGAGTTGAAACCACTCAATTTGAAGAGGAAGAAATTAAATAGATATAAGAATGACAAACTACATTTTGAAACTATATTACGTAATAGAAAAATCATTTTATTTTTCATTAAGGGTTAATTAAAAACACTGCTCAGAAAGAGGATCGTTTGCCTCTTATTTCCCTAAAACAACTTAAGTAACTGAGAAGTCAATCTTTTAATTAATATAAATATTATCATGCAGCATTTTCACTAAGTAGCTGAGCAATCCAAATAAATCTGCTTAGTAAACTTTATTTGTAGCTGTGACTTGACTGTGTTATATATACTTAGCTGCATTTTTATTTCATTTTGTTTTTTTGGAATGTAATATATGATAATGATAAAACTAGTTATGAAAGCACATTATCCTCTTAAGCACTAAATGGATATTTTAGGAAATATGGTTTTAGCACATTTCCTTATATGAGACTAAATTAACACAACCCCACCTGCAATATACGTCTGGAAAGGATATTTGCAAAACCTTTCAGTGTTTGATGTATGCTGATGCTGAATAAAATCCGGCATGCTTTAAGGAAAATACTGTACACTAATACAGCAAATCCATATGCAATAATAGCAAAATAATCCCCACTAAGCCAGAAAATGAGAGCAGAAACTGGAATCCAAACTTAGTGCTCACCTCCAGGACTAGGAGTAAATGTTTTCTTTGCATTGGAGATTGGAATCAGGCCAGTAACTAAGAGGCGACATCACCACCTTTTGAAAGGATTACAAGCCTTGACATTTTGACATTTGTATTTATACAAATTACATTTTCCTTTGCTTTTCTCTGTGATTTGTTTTCTTGAAATAAGCTTTGTTGTATTCAACTATAAAATACCTGCTCAGTAAAACCATGGTCTAATATGACTAACAGTATTTTATTGAAGAGTAAAACTTTACATTAGTTTGAGGGAAAGTTGGATAGTTTATTAAATTAACTGGATTTCAATAACTGGTTCTTGACAAAATCATAGCAAATGTCTGTGCAATAGCCCATTATGTGTAATCATAGTCTTTTAAGTAGGATTAAATATAATAAGCATGCCTTGACTGTGTTTTGGAAATAACATTTTTCAGTGTTGTGTAACCCGCAATTAGTTAATTAGTCGAGACTTTTATTTTTGCGGGCCCACTTCTTGTTTTGCCCCAAACTCTACAACTTATTTAAAGCCCCGCATCCAGCGCACAGTTTGAACTTCATCACCTGTGGCTGGCTGTTTGGCATCTTCCTAACAATTTATCAAAATCTTTGCATCTACTGATTTGATCCTTTGGTGAGTTTGTTTGTATGATAGCAGTATTGCTTTAGCATGAAATTTCTGCTTGATTGCTCAATGGAGCATTGTTTTATTAGAACTGGGCCGTCACCAAGATTGTCACAGCTGATCGCAGTCTAGTACGCCCCACTCTCTGCCCAAAGGTCAGACAGTGAGGTGTACATGATCCTTGTTGTTGTTAAAATCTATGTGAAATATGCATATTTCCAAATTCATCTGAAAAATACAGTGTCCTTTTTTCTCATAACACAATACTGAGAAGAATGATTACTGCATTATTTTGAAGGGCCTGGAAAACTCAGACAACTGAGGCAGACGGAGGGAAAGTAAATGAAAGAATGACTGAACAAAGAAGAAACGGAAACTGAGAAGATAATTAATCCATAAACAAAACTCATGAATGATAAAACAGAGCAATCAACACACTACAAAGAATCACTGAACCAGCAAAGCAAACTAATACTCAAATCAGAACACTAAACAGATCACAGCCCAAACACATGGAAGTCATAATTCAGGACGGCTCACTCTGATCTATCTGTATGCTTCACACATTTCAATACAAAACTACATAGCACAGTTTCTACGATAGGGAAAATCATTCTAGTTAAGCCTAAAACAATAATGTAAACAATAATGCAAAAAAAGTAGTTTCATATTTCTGTGATTTTATTCTGTCAAATCCATAAAGCACTCAGGTGAGCTTAAGACACTAGCATTTGAACGATTCATTTTAAAATTGTTTGATCAGACTTTAGCAGTAACAGCAAATTTGTCCACCTTTGACAACCTTTTCTGAAGAGACTGAACATGGCAGTTTGCATATCGTTTGCATCTACTGTGATGCGGCTTGAAAAAGATAATGTCCTATGTAGAACTGGAGAAGTATAAATCATGCCAAAGGAGCTTATGTAAATAAAGGGTCTAAACTCTACATGAGAGAACTGGTCTTTAATCTAAATTGTATTTGTCAGTGCAAAGCCTTTTTTTTTGAAAGCATAATGAACTTCAGTTATTAATAAAACCCAAAGCAGCAAGGTGTGCAAAAAGAGAAGGGGTCTGAAAACGTCATGCACTAAAATGTCTTTACGAGTCAGCAGAGTTCAAAGTTTTCGCCACACAGTCCATCACATCAAAAGTCTGTGCAAAACAGGACATTTAATTAAAAAAAATTACATTTATTGTGATATCTTATATTTATATTTGTCTATTTTGACAAAAATAAACAAAGTAGTCTGCTCACTTGCAAATTCTTTTCTGATCGCTCTCTAAACAAAAACGCACTGTCGCTTTGCAATGATCCAGAAAATAGAATGAACTTTATTACGTCAAGTGTAATTATGTTTCCAACTAAAATTCACTGGACATTTGTGGCCATATTTACTGTAGAAATTAAATGAAAGCAAAAAATATGGTTAAGAAAAGACCAGTAATATTGGAAAGCCTGAAATCAGTAAAGATTGAGTTAAACATATTTAGTAGGAATAAAATCCCTGTAGTGGCAGGTCAAATTTGTCCCATTTTTGTTTGTGGTCAAGGGCCAGACACAATCATTAAAAGCACCGCAAATGGCCCACAGGACTAGACTTTGTGCAGCCCTGATATAACTTCTCTTCAAGTATTTTAGGGGGGGAAAAAATAATTTGGTGATTACAAACTGTTTGTGGTGTTCCTTTGCCTTTAATTTAAGATCTCACTGCAACTACTGGAGAGGGCTGCTTGCAATGTAGTTGGAAAATTAAAAATACAATCTTTGTGCAGGTTTATCTACAAAATAAAATAAATAGGCATGGTTATTCACTTTACCTGTCAGTGGTTAAAATGTTATGACTGACTGGTGTATTCATGGTAAAATGAGGTTTGTGCTGATTCAACAAGCTACAGCTTGTGGGTAAATTCCCTGCACATCAAAATGTGCAGAAAGCATGTTAAAGTGTAATGCTAGGAGGCTCCTGTCAGGTTGGCAGTGAGGGTCCTTTCAATATTTATCATGTTTGGCCTCTTGCACTGGGATGAAACTTGGCTTGTAAAAAACAGTTTTGTGCTGCAGAACAATGTAGCTTTACATGGGTCTTAAGAGATTAGTTGTAGCTTTAATTTGCTGACTTTAGCTGCATTGCCAAGGCCTTGATCAAGCTTTGCTTTGTAAACTACTACTTTATCATTGTCTTTTGTAAGAAAGATAGTCCTAGATGCAATATGTTTCACTATTAGCTCAGCAAAGGATAATAAATATTTAAAAGTACCCTTTTTATCTCACAATACTTGAAGCATATCTGCTCATGTTGACCTTATTTATATACTGAGTTTTAACTCTTTAATAAACTTGTTCTTTGACTTACTTTTGTTTAAAGCCCTGTTTTTAACATGTTCAAGATTTTTGTTACTGCCACTAATGAACATGAAGGTCTTTGTTATCTCCATTGCAAGGACTGTCGCAAGCATTAAAACATTTATTCCAAATGAGGATAATTTTTAAAACCGTTTTGCAAAGATGACCTTCAGACACCGCAATTAAATTTAGAAGTAACACATCTTCAAACGCTTGAATTTACGGCTGACCATGAAGGGAAAAAACTAATAAATGACACAAATATTTATTTGAAACACTAACTATGCCGGTCCAGAGCAGTTCAAACGTTCCCATTTTTTGACATGGACTGCTCAAGGGGCAGCACCTGCATTTAATAATAGTTCAAGTATACTCGAAACACTACATGCTACTTCAGCTTATTAGGGTAATTAGATTTGCACTAATATGGATAGATCAAATGCAAACACATAAAACAGATAAAAGCTTTAAAAAAAGCTTGTGTATGTAAATACAATCTCATTAATATGATCAATTCTACAGTATGTACAACTGAAAGTAAATTACACTAAATATTAAGAGTAATGGCAAAAGTATGTTTTTGGCTTCTCTGCATCTATGTGTAAAGCAAAAATAAGAACATGTATTTAAGAATGCTAGACAGCTCAAGGGCGGCAATGACATGCTATGTTTATTTGGTTTGAACCTGTGATTTTGATGGTTGTAGCACTTTGGCTTTTATTGGATAAATCTGCTGTGCAATTTCAATGTCCAGTGCCAAATTCCACTTTATAAAGTAGTACTTCAAAACTGGACTTATTCAATCAAGTTAAATTTTACAGATCATATTCCCAGACATTTTTTGGGTTTCAGTTTCTTAAAAGATGCTGAATTGTATATTTGGAAGTCTATACCAACAGCAGATTTCAATCAATTTTCCCTTTTTGAAATATTTCCACATGCCAAAACACAAATTTAGATTGGCAGCTTGATTCTGGTTTTAGATTAGTGTATGAACATATTTCCAGCCATACTGCTACTGATAACTGCCAGTTGTCAATATGTTCAAAGAACGAGAATAAAGGGAAATAAACTAAATCATGTAACGCATCCAGTTTGTGAAAATCTATCAACAGTATTACGTAGAAACAAGAAAGTTTTATTACATAGTATCAAGAGAATCACGCAATTCAGCTAGCTCTCCATCACTCATACCTTATTTTAGATTCTTGAAATCCACCAAGCAGAGTGACAAACATTGAGGTCCTAAAGTATAAGCATCTAAAGATTGAGAAATCTATCAGCATTTTACATTATTCAGTAATTGTTTTCAGAAAGATGATTCAGTTTTACGCTGGGTGGTTTATCAAAAACAAAATCTGCAATGTCCTCCAGTCTTTCCTTCTCAAATTTAATCTCCTCTTCCAGAGACAGAAAGATCCTGCAATAGATACTGTGTGCACCTTCTTGCAACCGAAACTGAGGCTGTCTCTCCCTAGGGATATTACAGTAGTTTAATTCTATACACCCAATATAATGCTATTGATCAACACCTCCTAACTGTCTGGTTCCCACACAGGCATTGCCTTATCCAAGAACAAACTGCTGAGCATCCAAGTAAAGAGAAAACCTTCTCCTAAAGATATACAGTCGCAAGGAAAAATACACTCTTTAATTTAGCTTTAACATATGAGTCATCCAAACTTTGCACAACTAAGCTTGTTAAAATCGTACCTCAAGAGTGCAGAACTACTAACTATAACTCTCAATATGGCATTATTTATGAAAAAATGACACAGAACTTCAAGTTTTTGGGGAAAGAAAAGAGGTACACCCATCTCTAAATCAAGTGTGAAAAATCACTGAAACAAATAAATTGGGTGGGGACATCCTGACCAGGCTGTCATTCCATCACAAGAGCATCACAAAACCAAACCAGACAAACAGACGTGTGTGCATCCAGTTACACCATAAGGGTATTAGGCAAACATTTGTGTTTTAGAACTGCAGGCAGATACTAAAATACCCTCAGACAAGCCACTCGCACACCAGTAGATACTTCAAGATCTGCCCAGAAAGGCAGACAAATGCAGAAAGATAACTCATGTGTAAATGTTTAAATATGTCTTTTTTAGCCACTACATTATGAGTTAGAGTTTGGCAACTAGGCTGCAGTCTCATTACTCCACAATGATGCTGTTCAACGTGTCATGTTGTGATGAATGGGTTTCTTTCCCCTGAACATGTCTTACACATGTCAGGAAGTGAAGCAAGGGTGTCTGACCTCAGAGCCTTAGGGGCGTGATGGGATGGTGGATGGACTGAAGAGAACCAAGGTGAAGTTGGCAGCAGCATGCAGGGAGCAGCAGTTGCACAAGACAGGCAGACAGATAGGAGTAGTGCAGAAAATGCAAATAGAAGCTAGAGGCTTTGCAGCTTAAATAGACCACCAAAATCTTTAGAGTACATTCTATGGATTCTGGAGTGTGAAAAAGATTACATGTGAATGAGCAGTGTGTGGACTGCCTCAGCAATCTGAGCTTCCACTTGCAGTTTTCTTATGTTTGCTTTGTTGTCATGATTAAATGTTTCAGAGCACCGAGTAAAATTTTATATATATAAAAAAATAATTACACTTAGTGAGAATAACTGCCATCAAGCACTTGATCTTTGGACGAATGTTTTACATCAGTGTGGAGGAATTTTACCTCACCAAATTGTATAAAGGTTCTGAGCATTAAAAGCGTGTTTAAGGTAATGCTGGATATACTTTAGTTTGGATTTTGACTATTTAATTTATTTGCTTGTTATTTATGTGGCCAATTAGAGCAGGACCTGCTGGTCTAATTGGCCAGCAGGTCCTGCTCTAAAGTGGCCAATGATCAGGACATCATTGATGTCCTGATCATCAATGATGATGCATAACTCAAGTCTGTTTGAACCAAACGTCACAAACTCATGGCCAGATATTTTTTTTTTTTTTCTGCAGAACTTTCCGGTAGAGAGCAGTATGCATAATTCGAACAACTACTGCAAGTTATCTAGGTAAAACAGACCATTTCAGTATCACCACCATGTTTGACCAAGATTCACCACTGGCCAATATGTTTTTCTTTGTGGAATATGGGACTCGTTGTGGTTCACTAGAGTACCAAAGTCCTGGAAAAGGCTTGGAAAACCAGGTGTAATCCCTGAAGGATTTTG
>NW_015113077.1:97967-99622 GCF_001443285.1 Poecilia latipinna | reverse complement strand
ATATATGTACTTACTTATTTTCATTTCTTCTACATCTCTTTTAGACGGAGTTTGGGTTTTGGGCTCTTTTAGGGCATTTCATTAGATGTTCTTTTTAGGTAATTTCTTGATTCTGCAGCTCAGGCCGTCACCTGGCCTATGTGGGGTTCATGAAATTGAGCCAATAATTGGGTTTAATCATAGGTAATTCATGACTTAACAATAGGGGAATTACTGTATTACATATATTGTCTGTCACATCTAATTGGCACATTGAAAAGAGTGTGAACAGCATTATAATTCAATCATTACATGATTAAAAGAAGAATGTCCTCTTAAGTGGCAAGGTCGACACTGAAAATGACGTCAAAACATTCTTGTTGGCACACTTGTGTAAGTATAACTGAACATTGCTTGTAAAGTTAAAGTCTCCAAGGTTTTCTCTACCGAAGAGCAACAATAAAACATCTGGAACATTTTTTTTTTTTATGATTCAGCACAAGAAACTGCTTAGAAACATAGTGGGAAGATGACCATGTATTAGAGAGTGACCTCCCGCCTTTGAAAATGTCTCAAAAGATTATTTTTCTCTTCTTTCCTTTGTTACTGAAATTCTTTGTAAGAATTTTCTTTTATATATCCCACAAAGGGTTCTTTTTTAGCAAGACACAAATTCAACAAAAAGACAGATTGAAAACTCACACACATATATACATTTTAATGAAATTTGTTACTTAATGTTTAATAATATTTTTGCAATTTCAAATGAATGTTGAATTTTATACTATAAAAGCCATCGCCTTATTAATATTAACATGTTTCAGCAAATCATGTCCATTTCACCAATGCTTTGTCAGTCAGAGGTGTTGAAACAAAGTGAACAAACATCATTGTATTGTATATTAATTGTAAGAATCTTGAGATGCAGAACAGTCGTTTCCATATAATTTTAATACCTCCAAAAGTGGGTTTATCAATATAAGTACTGCATTGTTAAATACAACACTTGACTTTTGTTTCTAAAATGATATGGGTCTGTATATTTATGTGTGTTGGGGGGGCTTGCTTTTTTTCCCCAGTCTTTTTCAATATGTAATACTTTTTGTTTTAAGTCAAATTGGGATACATGGTGACATTTCGAAACATCTTATTACTGAACTTAAAAGAGCTAGAGAAAACACTGAGCTGAAAATAAGACAGACCCACATTTGAAGCAGAACATATATTTCATGATGCTGTAACATGAAACTGAATGACGCCAACAAAAGTATTTTAAGGCTGTCATGTTTTTTGTGCTCTGTGAATTGGATTCAACTTGTGAAGGTCTGAAATGCCTAAAACAGCTAGTGTAAGCTTTTTCTGGTGGGCATCACAAACAAATACAAGGAAGTAATGTTAAAAATGGCTGACCAGCGAGACTTGACTGGAGAAAGCTCTAAGCCAGAGGATTTGATTTAACGGGTAAGTGCTAAACTCAGGGACTCCCTTTATTTTCACAAATCTGACTCTTATAGTTGGTCACAAAGGACATTTTCTGTCTTGCAGTAAAGTAAAGAAGCTGAAATGGTTTTCACACAGTTCTCAGTGTAACAACAAATGGAATTTCTACAAAACAATGGCTGCTGCTACACACACACACACACATATATATATATATATATATATATATATATATA
>NW_015113077.1:90852-94573 GCF_001443285.1 Poecilia latipinna | reverse complement strand
ATATATATATATATATATATATATATATATATACACATACATACACAGGGCTTAAAGTAAAAAAAAAATCCTGAGCCTGAAACTTATAGTGGTGATAGAAATTAACTATAGCGTTGCTATTGCCACAGTTTAATAAAAAGTGTCTTTGAATAGTGCAAACAATTGCTTCTAACAATACAATTAACAAGCTAAACACTCAAACTTAAATAAGACTTCAGTACATTTCAACTCAAAACAAAATGTAAAATGTCTGTGCCCTAAAGGTTTGCCTTACAGGCAAAAATCCCTCAACATTAAATAAGAGTCCTTTCAGTCAATGTTTTTGCAAGTAATTTAGAACATGCAACATTACCAACTAGACCAGTTTCTCAACCTTTTTCGGGCCAGCGCCCCCATATCCCATATCCAGGTCCCTCACTGCCCCCCAACAAAGAATCTGTAGGCTACTTTGCACTGACTATTATTTTATTATTAATATTACTATCACTCTTGTAGATGTTTTGATTTTATCCTAAATAAAACATAAAATATTTGAAAATCAGACAGCAGACAAAGTGAATCACAGCAACGTCATCAGCCGGTTTAACGCTGAACTGATGCGTTGAAGCTACTAGTAGCAGGAGTGGAGCAGAGCCAAAAGCTACAAACACTGAGTAGAAGGAGAGCTGCCATGGATACAGTTGCAGCCAGGCATGATTTAATGTTACACAATACAGTTTTAGGAAGTTGCTCAAAGTCTAAACTGGTATTGTTGTGATTGTAAGGTGTAAAGTTTACCTTCGACCAAACGCCCCCCTTTTGTAAAAATTTCCGCCAACTTCCCGTCTTGTCCCCTTTCCTCTAGCCATGCCCAGCACCACTTGTTTTTAATTCCTTTCTCAAGTAAACATGTTTCTTTACTGGGTGAGACAAACTCCATCTTCTTTCATATTGCATTTGATTTAACCGCCGAACTTATATACAAACAAAACAGGAAACATTAAGACCTCCACAGTTTTTGTACAATTCTCATACCACACATTACTTAACCGACATAATGGTATTGTAAGCAAATAGCATTTCTTTCATCTGGCTGTCCAGTATGAGCACACTTAAATTATCTTCCTCATGGCAGCCACATCAACCTGTGCTGGAATCTAAACGACCCAAGTTGTGTAGTGTCTGATATAGCATATTAAATCTTGAGCCCTCAGGATGGGCTTGGAGCACATTTTTAAGCCAAAGTTGAAATATCATTATGCAGAGCGGACAACTACACCTTGATGCAAAAATAGATGTAAATTACTCCTGAGCTTGATGGATGTGTTTGAGTCTGCAGACTGGATTTGGAGCAACCTGCTTAGTGAGTTCAGTCAGAAATAAACAGGCAAGCCTATAAAAAAACATGTCCAGAAGATGAAGATTACACTGCTTTCTTATTTTCTGTACTCTTCTTTTTTGTAACTGTGGATTTAACAGTTTTTTTCTCAGCACTGCTTTAAAGAAAAAATATTATTTCTATTTAATGTAACAGTCAAAATGAGCTTTGACTGTGAGCAATAAAATTGAAATGAAAATCTATAATGATAAATGGCAAATTTGTGTTTTGTTGGCAGATCCTGATTTGAGTTTTAGACAGAAGAGTTGTTCATCAGGATTTAGAAAGAAAAAAAAAGTGTTTTGTCAGCAATAGTAAAGAGCAATCTGCTTTCTGTGAGTGCTATGTCAATCACTGCAATATTCCAGCTGACATCTTATCTGTTATGCAGCATGTGCATTTTTCAGGCAAACCCGTGGGGTGTAAGCAACACTGTTTCAATTCACAAGGCCAACGACCTCCAAATCTCAACTTGTAAAGTATTCCTTGTGGTTTACAAATTTAGTTTTGTTTCAAAAAATACCAAAATCAATATTTAATTTTAAAAAGAAATAATGGTTAATTTAATTTGTTCTCTGTTTGATGACAATGGTAGTCTACAGTATCCTAGGATATATTCAGAGTCAAACACTGAATTTTGCAGGTCAAATAAAATTAGTCTCATGGATTATGTATTTGGTCAACCTGCCAATATGGCTTCAGAAACTTGCAAATGGTTTAATATTGTTAGTAAACTATCTTCTTGTTTACTAGCAAATATACTTTGGGGGAAATTTCCCCTGCACTACAGTAAAACTCAATTTGTGGGTTTACAGTAACATTTAAGTGGGTCAACAACAAAAAAAGAAAAAAGTTTGGGAACTCAAGTTACTAAAGGCTTAAAGCAACATAGAGGCAAAGGAGGATGGCAAACAGCTTACTCTCCTATCTTTTTCCACTCTCTCCCACACTGGATTAAAGATAGGGGAAATGGGCATGGAAATGGAATGATTTATTTAAGACAGGTCGCTCCACCAGGAGTAAGGATGGTCCCTGGGGATACCTTATTTTCTGTACAGAGCTCTTTTCCTTTTCTCACTCACTTATTGCACACGCACAGACATTTACATAAGGATTTAAACAGGAGAGCACTATAAAGCTGAAGCATAATGTAGGATTTGACATCTTATGATAAATGTATGTGTCTGCAGTGTTGTTATAGTCAGTTCATTGTGACTTATTTACTGTCACATAGATTTATTTTTGTGCTGCCATGAGTTACTCAGGTTTAATACAGCCTGTGTCTCTTTATGTTGATGATACAAATTATCCCCAATGCACAATTATACATTTACATTAGACTTATTTAGAAACATGACTAAATAGCTATCTCAGAATTTAGTAAGAGGTTACACACATCCTCCCACCCCCTTACAAGTCTCCTTTAGAAATCATCATTCATTAGCATACATTTAACAAATGCTAACACAGCTGTTTAGCTTCTTTTTTTTTTTTGACTTATTGAACTACAGTCAAACTTTGGGACAGAAAGATAAGGACAATTTTCACATTACAAGCATAATATTATTGCATCATACAAAGAACTGTTTCCATTAAACCTCCATTAATGAAACACCCAGCAGAGCAGTTGCATCAAAGACAAAAACATAAAAGCAAATTTCAGAAGGTGTTAGGCTTTCAGATAAAGCTGTGCTCATTTAAGAATATTTTGTAAAACAGAATAAAGCAAACTCTAGACAAAGTATCATATCCTACTATAGCGACAAAAACATCTAGGAGAGGATATTAGTTGAACAATATGGTCAATGAGAGGTAAAACTCTAAAACAGAGACTAAGAAATGTATGTTTGTGTGTTTTCTTTAGGTTTAGATTAAGAATATCAACATCAAGTAAATGTGACCCATGAATGGAGCCTTGAGGAATCCCTGATATAATTTCATTTGCTCGTATTTACACAAGGTAAATAATCCAAAGTAGTTGCTGTCAGTTATACAAAATGATAACCAAATATGATTCTAAAGTGTGTTTCAGCATTTTTCATATTGTAAGGTTGTTTTTTTTATCCCCCAACAAAATCTACTCTGAGAATCCACTGCTCCTTATGGGGCCCAAAGCTCAATCCGGACTAAGATGTGAATTGAGTTAGGCATGTACTGATAATGGCTAGAGTTAGTACTAAGATTTAAGATTAGAATGTAAAAATGAATGAAAACTGAATGCAAATCAAAACAAAGTCCTTCAGGAGAAAGAAAGACATAACATGGGTGTCTGGGGAGTAGTTTTTTTTTTTTTTTTTTTTTTTTTTTTTTTTTTTTAAGGGTGGGGTTTTCCCCCTTTTGGATAAAAGGGTTTTTTTGCCCCCC
>NW_015113077.1:70909-87664 GCF_001443285.1 Poecilia latipinna | reverse complement strand
AAAAAAAAAAAGNGGGGTGTGGGGGGTTTTTTTTTTTTTTTTTTTTTTTTTTTTTTTTTTTTTTTCTGAAGCTGCAGGTTTTCCACCATTAGGCATAAACGGTCTTACTGCAGCCCTGAATTTGTTGATTGGGTTGCAGTGCTTTTAAGGAACTGGCAGACAAACTACTATTCAGATGATGTTCAACCAATGCGAAGCAGTCAAGGATCCTCCAGGTGAACTGTAACTTGGCCTCTAAGATAATCACGTTGTGTCTTTTGTGCCTCTTAGGTTTCTTCGTCCTCTGAAAGTACTTACTTCTCCAGGCATTATTTTCTCCTCCAAGAGATACTCACCTGGATCTTCACCTTCAGCCACAGTGGTCCCTCGCCACTCCTGCTTCCTCCATTGAACACCTGCCTGTCTGCTTTCATCAGTTCCCTGCACTTAGTCCTGGACAAGTCATCACCTTGGATCTCCCATCCTCGTTGCTCAGTCTCCCAGCGCTGCTTTCTCTTTGTTTGGGTTTAGTAAAAGGTGAATCAACAGGTATTCAGAGAAGGCCTTGAAAGTATTTTTTTTATGTTACCCTTTTTTCATAAAAAGTAAAAATAAAAAATAAAAATCAACAAGATTCCATCCTGTAATGTAACATAATATAAGTATTTTTATTTTCTTTAGAAGATGAGTGTTCTTACTGGAAAATATATATATATTTTGCTCATTTCTCCCTTCAGAGTCTTGTTCTTTGTACTTAAACTGCTGATTTAAATGAGTGTGAACTTGAAAATTTGTTCATAATTTTATTAAAGTGGACACATTTTAATTTGTGACCGATTGGCTTTTTTTAGAAATTTACTAACGACTAAAAGATATTCAGAATTTATCACTCATCTATCCCAGTAGAAAACCTGAGTGCAACCTTCAGCGACACTGAAAATCCCATTTGAAACTGAAATTGATGTAGTATTATGACTGACATTCTAACTTTGCCTACAAAATAAATTAGTGAACTTTTTAAAGAAAAGAATCTTACTAGCATGAAGAAATATTTCAGCTCTTCCAGTTAGTTGCTGGAGACACACTGGGATCCAGACGTTTAGCTGGGAGATCTCTCTTTAAGGACCGCTGGGATTTCAACTGTTAATCTAAAAAGACACAAAACACTAAGAAGCAGGGTTTACCACTAAACCTTCAGAGTCACAAAGAGAGATTAATGACAAACAACAGATCCTGTTTGAGTTGGTGTAGTTGGTGAATAGAACAGTGTATATTTTCAGACACTTATTTAATTAAAGCTGTGACCTTTCTCACTAAATAGATTTACTCTCATTGCATAGATTTCCTAAATCATCTTTGGATGATTTATTTTTTGTTATTCTTTCTAGTCAATGTTGATTCTATCATATGTGTCCTTTATTTGGTGTGTTTTGCACTGACAACTGATGAAAACATTTTTCTGTGACATTTGTTGGAATAGCAGAAAGTTTAAGTGGTCTATTTGGATGCAATTGTGTTGCGAGTTATTTTTATGGAAACATCACAGGATGTGAGTCAGTTTACCACTTATCAGCTGCAAATGAGTACCATGCTTATTTCTTAGTAAATCGGTGTTGGTGCACCTATTACTCACTGTGCCTTATGGGCAAAATGGTTAATATGTTGAAGAGCCCTCATGTTATAAGGAATTCGTTACCCTGCAACCTTGGATGGCTAAGGGTAATGTAGAGAACAATTTTCCCTCAACGTGTGATGCTGTGGTATGAGAAAGACGACACACACACGTTGAGCTTCCTTCACATTCAACCGGAAGATTTATACTACATCTGTGTAGCATATAATCTTCATATACAACATGCTTCAGATATCGCATACTTTAGGTATCACATACTTCAACAGAGAACCATTAGCTGCATTAAATCAGAAATGAATGTAATATTCCTTTAATACTTTAGGTATCACATACTTCAATAGAGAACCATTAGCTGCATTAAATCAGAAATGAATGTAATATTCCTTTAAACCAAACAACTATTCTTTTAACATCCATTTAGCATTATGAATTCCATCAAATGACAAAATTAATTTACAAATAGCTTTTACTTCTTTAAACTATATTAATTTTGTAGTTAGTGTTTTAAATCCAATACCTTGTCCCCTTTTCTGAGACCTTTCGTATACTATCAAAATAAAAAACATATATATAAAAAGGCTTTTAATTATTTTAATAGCTTTTACCATTTTCAATCAGTGCAAATAAAATATATTTTAACATGTAAGCATCTTAGCTTTTAACAATGCCCATTGTTTCAATAGAATAACAATATTTTACATCTCACATAAACAACTCTTAATATAAAACTGAAAAAAATGCAATAGTCCTTTAATGTGCCTCTGTACTAAGTTTCACATATATATCCTAAATATACAGTTTCTGTTTTTTGCAACAAACCCATAAAAAAGAATCAAATAAAATAAAGAAACCAAAATAATGTCCTTTGAGTGAGAACTCTCTCAAAAAGTGCAAAACACAAGTTCAAATGAACTCCGCAATCCTTCAGCTAGCTCCTGCGCTAGCTGAAGTCCGCTAGCATTAGTTCCAATTAGCCTTCAGAGCAAGTCCAGTTTGTACACAATAACAATCACAAAACGAACTACGTGACTCATTAGTTGACATTCGATTTAAGAAACTGTTCGACTCTTCAAGAGAACTAATATATGTGTATAAAATTAAATTTCTACTGACCTGTGATATGAGAAAGACGACACACACGTTGAGCTTCCTTCACGTTAAACCGGAAGATTTACTCTTCTTGTGTGCTCAATCTTCTCTATGCCACCAACGCGGCAGCGCCCCTAGCGGTTGTGTGTGGAATTGCATGGACTAACTGAAATAACACTAAAGAACTTATTACAACGAGAAATTAAAGATACAAAATGAAAAATTATGTTGGGGTGCCTATTTTCTTAATTATTGTTTTATCTATAAATTGTTTTTCATCCCTCTACAAATACATTTAGAAGTATCTATGTAACATATTGTACAAATATGTTTGAGTCATAACTTTCATATCTATTATCTTGAGACCAGTGAAGGCCCTGGTATTGAAGTCAGTCAGCATAATCTGGCTGTATACAGAATAAAATAAAACAACTCTATCTATCTATCTATCTATCTATCTATCTATCTATCTATCTATCTATCTATCTATCTATCTATCTATCTATCTATCTATCTGCAGGGTGGTGTATATATTACATATTGCACACACAGAACCGATGATCCACTGCATCCTCAGCTCCATAATTGAAGCCTGAGTGTAAAAGCTACTCTCAAAGCCATTTGTGATGCTCTTTATTGATTCATTTTTCAAGAATTTTCTGCCTTTCTACTCTGCAAGCCTGAGTATTTTTTTTTTCTGTTTTTACTCCAAGAGCTTTGATTTTTCACTTTGATTTCAGTCCAACCTGAGCTAAAAGCTCATGCCAGGTCTGTGACATCAAGCCTCTGGGCCACTTGGTTATGCAAATCAACACTGCTTGACACTACAAGGGAAATTTTGTTTGACCTCAAAATGATAACACAAAAAAGAAGGCATTTGACAAAAGTCATATGTGACAGAAGACATATGTGATGTGCAATATTGCATATGCACATCATATTTGTGTAAAAGATGAAACTCTGTTGCCCTTACTGTTTCTCAACTAAAGCTGAACAGACCAGAATGAGTTTTGGTAGCCTATCTTAACAACATGCACTGCTTTGCAGAAACTTCTGATACATCTACTCTCCTTGCTCTTCCCAAGGCTCTTGAATAACATTTTATTCTCTGTGATGACTTTTTCATCTTGACGAGCACCTCGAGGCTTCCTCAATTCAAAAGCAGGTTGAGTACTGTGAGTGTCTTATCTGTGGTCTTTAACACCAAAACACACAAAAAATAAGAAATGATGTTGTGGTCTATTCATTGAGAAATAATTACCTAATCATTTTCCTGTTTCCTGAGGGAAATGTAAATAACCAATCATTTTATAGAAAATTTGTTACAGTGTTCAGCTGGTCTGTTTTAAATTAAACATCCAATTAAAAAATGCAAATAACTTCTCGTGAGATCTACAGCGTTGCCAGTAAATAGTAAATGAGTCAACCCTAAATTTCAGCATGCTGTTAGGTGAGGAAGCCATTAAAATGTATATGTAACTATGGTTATTACTTCAGAGAAATTATGTGGCTGTCATAATTCAGAGACCAATGATGCATTTTCTTTCATATGTCAGATGGCTTGCTACAGCTAGTATATTGCGCTGCACTCACAACATTTTCACATTTATTAGATAAATCGACCTTTTCACAAACACAGTAACACCTTTTAATTTATACTCAGGTAAAAGTACTATTTTCCTCACACACATTTACACACGGATCAATGTATTGACAGAAACAAAGCGTTCAGTGTGTCACTCGATGACACTTTCAAGAGGCAAGGTTCGAACAAAAAGCCTCCTGACTGACAGATATCTTCTCCTTACCCCTATAGGCTGTTACTCCAGTCTGGAATCCTGCCCTTCACTTATTTTAGAGACAAACATGTTCCTAAAATCAACTGGGGTGAAAGAGATGCTGCATTTCAGTTGGTTCAAAACAGTAACTTAGTAGAGTGCATGAAAACTATCACTAACAACTTATACATTTTTAAAATGGTGGTATCAGCTGGTGGTTCCTAAACAGTTGTATGAAACAGCAGCTTACTGTTAGTGTTGTGAAATCCTTCTGACTTTAATGTGTAAAACCCAAATAACCATTTTAATTTCTTGTTGCAACTCAAAAATGACCCGCATTTATGGACCAGTGGCACATTTTTTAATTCCGTGTACAAGTAAAATCTCTTAAAAGTGTCATCAGTGGGTTGTCTATGCGTGATCTCAATGTGTTATGATGTCTTTGTCAGCATGCATGTGTTGTAAAACCCACCTGAGGTCTTTAACAAAAGATCAGAGTGGAGAAAAGCCCAGTACAAATTAACTACAGACATAATGGCATAGCTGTGCATTTCAATAATGCTCACTATGATGTTGCTTCCCTATGCTTCTCCAGCATCTAATGCGTGATATACCACCAATGGTGACCAAGATAAAATACTTGAACACCATGAGGTCTCCAGGATTTATACTCTTCAAAGATTAGCCCATATGGGGGAAGATTAGTGAATCACTCCTTTGATATCTTTTGTGTGTTCGGTTATGCTGAATATTTTCTGATTAAATCAATAATACTTGAGAGATTCTTTCCTCTGTTATTTCTCCTCTTTTTCAGCTTCAAATAAAAGTGAATATGTAAATGTACTTTTTCTGTTTTCCTCAGTCGCTCCAGTGCTTTTCTCAGAACAGAATTTAAATTCTCAGAAGTACTTGTTCAATCTTCAAATTGCTGTGTCACTTGTGTTTATCAAAAAAACGCTGTTTCTCATTTCTGGCAACACGATGCAAATGCTTTTGTACATCCATGCAGGGGATTATGTACACTTCTCTGTTTTTTCCTACATTTTCAATTGCTTATGTCATGTTTATCAACATGTATTATATGGGTCTCTGTTGAATGGTCTCAACCTCCACAACATTTTAGCATAAATTTGTTGAGTAAGTCTTGTTTGAACAAGTTGATATTATGTCAACTTGTTCAAATGCTTGAACAAGTTGACATAATATGTCAAGTACATTTCTACAAATTTCCATTAATCTTTTTTTTTAAATATATGTATATTAATCTCTCCTGTGTTGGTAAACTGCTTCCAGGCAAATCCTGGCTTTCAATATAGGTAAATCTGTGCAGGACTAGATCAACCAATGATCAACCGGTTTTTTAAAACAACAAATGAGGTTGAGGAAGGATTCCAGTTCCCATTTCTCCAACATCATCTGGCCAAGGTTTGCCATCCACAACAAGATGCTGATGGAGATCTTCACCCTACTCCTCATTCCTTAACCCAATAAGGAATTTTTCTCAGGACGCAACTGAAAAGTATAGGAAGACTGCTCTGCATGTATAGTTTTCCTCAAGGAGATTGTCTTATGTTTTCATTTCTATTTTAGATGTTGTTGTTATTGTTATGTCCAGTGGTGACTTTGAATTTTAAAATCTAGGCCTCAAGGGCCGATGTCCTGCAACTTTTACGTGTCCCTGATCCAATACACATGAATCAAATGACTGAATTATTGACCTCAGTATGCGGTCAGATTCTCCAGAGTCCTGCTAATTACCTGATTATTTGACTCATGTCTGCTGAAGCAGAGACACATCTAAGTTACAGGATACCAGTGTTCAAGGCCTGGATTTGAAGACCACTTGCTCTGGACTACTGACCACTTACCTCAAAAAGCTCAAGCACAAATGTACAGAAGAAATGTAAATAATTTTTGATTTTTTTTTTTTTTTTTTTTTTGGGTAGTAAAATTGTAAAAACCAGTTTGATATTTCTATAGACTCCTGAAGCCTTTCACATCCTATGATTTTCTGTAAGTTTCCAGAATAGCTTTTGACAGTGAATAGTTCATTTTATTTGTTTTATTTTTACAGGACTCACAGGGAAATAGTGTCGAGTATTGCTTTATCTTTATGTGTGGTTCCAATTGAAAAAGTATAAATTATCCAAATAAAATCTTCAAAATGGTTTTGTGTTCATCAATCATAAAATTATTGAATATTCTAAATCAACCTTTCAACACTTGCTTAAGATAAACTGAAATTGAATTTGAATCCTAAGGGAACAAAAAGTAGGTACTTGGCTGGTTCTAAAGAATTTGTGGCTGATGACTAACAGGTAAATTTTCTGTAAACTTTTTGATTCAGAAATTCATTTCATGACCTTATTTACACTGGTGAGTCCCATTGAAACATGAGGTCAGATTTTCAAGAGAGACCCATTTAAGCCATTGCACAATATGAGAGCAATTTGTTACATACAATCATAATCCAAATGGTAAGAAACAGAACTCTTTAAATCAAAGCAGGCAGGTCATTGAAAGCAGGATAAAATGTTATCAGGTGCTATAAGTATCGTCAATTCCAAAACGTATAGTGGTGAATTTTATAATTCTGCACTAGAAACAGCTACACATTTTAAGATACTTTTCGAGAACCTTTAAATAATGTTAAAGTAGCCCAATGAAATTAGTCTGGACAACTTCAGATCCGGCTGTATAATGTTCCAGGTCGATGGACCTGCAAATGAGAATGTCTTTTTGCAAAGCTCTGTGTGTGCTGACGGGACATTGTAGGTGATAAAAACCTCAGAGCACAGCCTGTTACTAGTCAATCTGTGTGACATGAAAGACGCAACATATGCAGGTACCGCTCTAAGAATAGCTATGCAAATGAAATGCTTACATATTTCATTTGTAAGTAAATAAGTGCTTGCAAACAGAAGAATTTGATAAAGTTGTGAGGCTACCATTACCTAATTTCCTTTTAGATCTGCTCATGTCGAATAGAGAAACTTTACATTTAAAATAAAGACAGTCTAATTAATGCACTGCCTCTTCTGGCCACACATTTCAAAACTGATCCAGCATAAAACTTATTGCTGATCCCTGCCTAAGCTTCAGATGAGGAAATCTAGGTTGGGACATTCTATACGGCAACAGTTAACCTTCTGTCAGTACCTTGTGTGCTTCAAGGTTCATGACTTTTGAGTCTGTACCCTGAAAAGTATATAATATGAAAAAAGTAAAGGTAGGTGAAATAGGGCAAATCCTCTCCCTGGTTGGCTGCTTGAATCTGTATAAAGAATTTCACTGGGAATGAAAATTAACATTTATTTTTCATGTACCAAATATCACATTGCCTAGATTCTGAATATAGCTAGACCACATTCCGGCAGTATAACTCAGCTACCATCAGGTTTTTTTCCTCTCTAACAAAATCTATGTGCTCTAATGTTACTTCTGGCTGGAGCAGCTGCCAACCAACCAACATGACAACATAGAAGTTTAACCAAACATGTCTGCAAGAGCTCTATGTTGGGGTTCATTTGTTAAGCACCTAATCTGTATGAGAGTGAATACCCAAAGTTGTATCCTCTGATCATTTTTTGAGTTGTATACCTAACAAAATGATATTTCTTTGACCTTTCAGGTAATCATAATTACCAGATCCAAAAGTACAAAAAAAAATAAAAAATAAATAAATCCATTCAGGTTGAACACTACATCATAATTTCACTCCTTTAAATAGAATCTAATTTGATGCAGTCTTTCTAGTGCCAGTCAACGTTACCAACAAAGTGTACAGACTCTTCTGTCAACGTCAAACATCCAAGAGTTTCCTACCACTTATTGGGTTTCCAGTCTTTGCACTCTCCCACTTTGCAAAGTGAGCACTCCCTTCCAAGGAAAAGAAGCCTGAAGGCTTCTGTGTACATGTGTGCGTATGTGCGTTGACAGCGCATTTGTTTGTGTTGCACATGACGGAGCAGGCTCTCCACAAAAGACCTCACAGTTTAATGGGTTTGTGTGCAACAAACATAAGACAAGAAGAAATGAGCCATAAGCAACCCCACGGGTATCACTTTGCTTTTCACTGAGCTGTGTGTGAAGATGAGACCAAATATAAACGCGAAATGCTGCTTTTGTGAAATGGTACTGATGCAGGAGTTTGCTCATTTTCTGTCAAAAGAGAAGAAAAAAAGGCTACACCCTATATACGCAGTAAACCGAGTATAACAATGATGCTGGCGGAAAATAATGTAATAGCATCAGGTCCAGTCTTCTGTGAAGCCACTTCTACTTTAAATGAATAGACTGAGAAATGATTTTGTCAACAATAATAGTTTGAGTGTTTGTTGGTCTAAGGATAAATACTATAATACTAATCTTTACAATACAATGTGCCAAAAAGTGCAGGTTTGCTTTCTCAAAGCCTTTTAGTGATAAATAGTAGCACTCTTATTAACTTAATCTCCTACTTTTGTTGAGTATTTCTAAAACAAAGACAACGAACCAGGGAAATAAATGTAATATAAAGACTTAATATAAAAGCTCTCTGAAGGCTGAAGTGTTCAGTGCTCTCCATGACATTGATTATATTTTTTTGAGTTTGCACAGTTAATTTTAGTTGGAACTCTTTTTCTGTTTCGAAAAATTAACATAAATTTGTAATTTGTTTACTCAGCTGAAACAGAACAATCACATTACCAATCGTAGCGCATTAGAAACATGAGTGTTACCCAGGCTCTCAGTACTGTTCTATTTCTACATTGTTGTAGAGTCACCTACATATCCTCCCAATGCATCTTTAAATTGGGTAATTTCAACTGTCTAACCTGAAGGTTATTGATTCTGAAATGTGACGCATAGTGAAATTGCTATTACCATGTTTGGGCTTTTTGGGGTCAGAAACCATCGTTTTGCACCAAGACCTAATCAAAACAGGGGGAAATAATTCTGTGCAGAGGAGAAATTGTGACCTGTTTTAGTACAGACTCTAGATTTAACAACAGCCATGTAGTAAATTGCATTAATGCAACTTGGCCACTCGACACTTCAGTAAGGGGCTCGGCCTCAATCATAGACTTGCCCCAGTGGTCAAGAATGTTGTTGGGGAGACAATTATATCTGCACATCTACCTTTTATTGTAGGTAATAAGTTCATGCCCTTTTCTCTTTGGGTTGTTTAGTCATTTTTGGTGACAGAGGAGATCACGAAATGAACAAGAAATGTGTCAGCTAAGTCAAGGGCAAAAGTGTGCATAACAATTGTCATACTTAGAACACCTTTTTCCTATAAAATAACTTTTGAACATCAATAGAAATGTCAGAAATGTGACACAGGCTGCCTTAGTGGGAGATATTTTTGTACAAAAAGTTTTTGTTATTAGCAAGAGTAAAAAAATAGGAAAACATTTCTCCCTTGTTATTTAATGTATTTATAAAATGTATTTGATTTTCAAATAAATACATTTACACTTTCAGAGGTTCTACAATTTCTAGACTTTAATCTTTCAGCCTTACCATTTCTTTTTTTTTTCAAAAACTTAACAATATTGTTTTTGCTGCACCTTTATTTATCATTTGTAATAGAATTACTACACTAGTTTCTACAATGCATTTCTCCTGATATGGCCAGAAAACACATGATAATGTTTCATTTGCTTTACAAGAAGAAATGAAAGTAGAATCTTAGATAAAATCAACTCAAACATAGAAACTGTGCCATCCTGCGCCTTTATCTAATCCCACTACAACTGGTGGAATTAGAAAAGGAGCACTGACTTGGGAGAACAATTAATTACACCATGTTATTTTTCTAGAGGGAGAAGCTGAAAATAAGTTAGCCGGGTGACTGACAGCATCTCTAATTTGTTATGACCTATAGGCATAGAAAATTTGGCGATTTAGGCTTCATTGCCACTGAACATTATTATGAATCAATTTGGCTGATTTGTTAGACTAGATGGCTTTATATTTGTTACTTTTTATTATTCATGAGTCAAATCTATAACTGTGTAATGAGGAGCGGCGTAATGATGATGTTTAGAAGTGTGTCTGACATTTACTCTCGCATTCAGTGAGCATTTTCGGTTTAATTATCATTGTATCAAAATTGGCTCAAGTGTTTTGGGATTAAATATGAAGACAACAGGTAATTATTAAGTTTCTGCTTTCAAAAGAAAACAGTTGCAGTTTTAATGGCTAATAAGAAAGTAGTTAAAAGTGTTGGTGTGTGGAGTTTCAGTCATAGTTTAATTTCCCTCATGCATCAACTATAGGTGAGCAGCAAATAGCTCAAAATAGTCATTGTAGCCGCAAGCCTCATTGTACTGGTTAGTTCAATTAGCACCTATCTGGTAAAGTAAACATTGAAAGATAGCAAGTTAATTAAGAAAATAGATTCTGATTCCATAGTAGCTAAATAATCTAAGGCACAGGTGATTTCCGGCTGTGTTCAGAGGTGCTTCAGTTGTGTTACATAAATCAATCACCAGTCAAGGTTACAACCTTTGTTTTTTCCAGTTAGTGGTAAGTACAAAAGTTCAAATAATTCATTTGTTGGACAAATTTATAAGGACTAAGCCAAAGAAGAAACAACTTTTATCTTTGGATCTGTAAAAGAAAAACACTATGAGATCTAATTCTGATTTTAAGCAAATTTTTGTGAGTATCAAATGACCCTTTTAAAATGCTTCAAACATTAGTGTTTGTTCATTTGCAGGATTATTATGGGAGAACCTATTTTTTGTGGGTATATTCCAAATCAACCTAAATCCTACAGATATGACCCCCTCCTATCCTTCTATCCCCTTTTTTCTATTATCAACTGTTTCCTCTGCAAAAATTAATTTACTGGTCACTTGGAGGAGCAGACTATCTTGTAAAAACTAATCTTTTTTTTTTCTTTTCTTGTAATGACATATTCTTTTGACGTGAATACATTTTAGCTGAGGAATTTTGAGAACATAAAGCAAAGTGTCAATCAAGGGGCTTGTAGAATAACGTAAAGACTTGTGATTGACTGTTCCATTGCCTTCCCTTTTGTTATTAAAAATGATAACCATGTGCATTGTGAAGTCAGTTTTTATAGCTACATCTCCTAAGTTAATCCTTTAGAAAACTACCTTCCAGTGCAGAAACAGCTGCAAGTCTTTTGGGGGATAACGTCACAAGTTTTGCACATACATATTAAATTTTACTCCCATTCAGTAGAATGTGAACCATATAACAAACAGACATGCACATCAGTAAATGAGCTGAAATTCTTTCTTCATGTTTCTTGTTGGAACATAGCGAACCTGTTTTATCTGATTCAAGGAGAAGTTTAAAGCTGCTAAACCTCCCCACTTGCTCACTGTTTACTCCAAGCGCTGGCTGAATGTTCCTCTTTTTTTTTTTTTCTACGTCAAGGACCATCTTCTTTGTCTTCTTAGGTCGCTCTCCCTGTGCCAGGCTGCCATTGTGTGGTCCTCTCATTGTTGTTGCTCATGAGGCCTAAGATAGCCATGCTGACTCCAAATTAAAGCAGGGCATTGTTGTTAGCCTTGCAGCCGCAGGTGAAGAGAGAGTAAAGGGCAGGGCTGAGCACACAGCCTTGAGGCGTTCAAGTGCTGAGAGTGATGGTAGATTTTACTACTAAACACCATTTATGTTAGCTCTGCTTTTCATTATTTATGAATTCATTATCCAATCATTTATTCTGAGCCAAAAAGTGAAACTCTCCATTTACTGGTCCATCTTCATTTCAACCCTTACCATTGGTCGGGAGGCATGGATTGTTACCAGACTAACAAAATCCTTCAAGTACCTGAAAATAGCTTCTCCTTAGGCTAACTGCGAACTCTGAAACTGTAAATTTTGATTATAAACTGGACAATATACTTTTTTTTTCAACTATTCACTTAACAAACCAGCAAAGTCATATTTTCTTATGCAAGGTTGCTAGTGAGGTGTGTTTGACTGTCACTTCTTTTAGAGGTCCAGACACATTAATTTCTGTAATTTGAATAATTTGCATATGCACATCTACTGCTGTTCAGGGATAAAGAAAGCAAATTTATTCTTCCCTACAGGTCTCTCCTTGTTATAAGGGAACAACAATGCAACTGCTCATCCACTTTTCCAAAGCCCAGACCACTGATTGCACAATGAAAGATAAC
Source organism: Poecilia latipinna (assembly GCF_001443285.1). Taxonomy (NCBI): domain Eukaryota; kingdom Metazoa; phylum Chordata; class Actinopteri; order Cyprinodontiformes; family Poeciliidae; genus Poecilia; species Poecilia latipinna. Next base: position 75,041 of record NW_015113077.1, on the reverse strand, counting down.
TTAGCAGAAATTTATCATGTTCTGTCAGACATTTACAGCTGTAATATTATACTTATACTTAAATATTATACGTAATATTTACAGCTGTAATATTATACTGCTTCATGTTGTTTTTCACAAACAACTGGCAGATATTAGCAATTAAAGCTAGAAAATGTTCTGTTTTTATGTATTTGCTAAAAATGCAAATCTGTTCACTGATTCTTTTTACATCTCTCTGATAGCCTCCTGATTTTCTCAGTAAATCCATGCAGATTTTCCCATGCATGATTTTATTTCTATATAAACATAAATCTGGGATAGAAGGGTATAATTGTTGCCCTGAAGAGAACTAACAAGTTTTTATATCATCTGTTAAATACCCCTCTAAGCACTTTGGTATCTATTCTTTAATTACCGAAATGTAAATTATCTCGTCTATGTTACCGTTTCAGGCTACAAATCTATATGGAAAGTCAGGGCTTGGGCAAACAAGCAAATAAATAAATGAATACCAGCACTTGTGATTTATCAAGCTAGCAGTTTAAATTTGTTTTAGGACAATCAAGGTAAGGGTAAAAAGAATCCAAATATTTGAAAAGCAGCTTCTTATGTTTTGGCTTGAGGTGAACATCACTTATGCTAATTAATGTGACAAACATTACTGCTGGCATTGAATCTTTGGCTAATTAACAATAATGCTATGAGTAACTTGATGCCAGGCGAAACCTAAACAATGCTGCGATACGAGTCCTCAGTCTTAGGCCTGAAGGTTGTTGTTTTCTTGCAGCTCATTGAAACCTGAGACTGCAACAGCAGATAATTTGAGCCATTTGATTCACCTGAAGATAACACATAATATCAGTTGAAACAAGTCCAGTGTTATTACTTGAAGAAGCACACACTATTATTTTGAGAACAGCAATATTGCAACACAGTTTCTTGCTTTCATGCTATCATTTTTTCAGACTTTTGTGATAGTAAATGTAGCTTAGATTATTGACCCATGTTAGTTTAGTTATTTTGAAGCTCGAAAGCACAGATTCTACCAGGAAATAGGTCATCAACATACTCAAGGTACAGTTTGTATTACTATCTATGCACAATCACACATACGCTTTTTATGTATATTTATTATTTTTAAACCTTTTTAAAGCGTTTCTATAACATCAAAATAGTTATTCCTTCCTGGGGTTCTCAGGCAGGCATGATTGAAGAAACCAGCCTCCAGATGCTCCTGTTGTTTTACAGGAGCACAGCACATGACAGATTACAAAAAGTCTGCATGCACAAGAGCTGCCAAAGCAATACAAAAGTGCCCTATGTAGTGGGTACTGAGATAACATTTGACAACACTCACTATGCTGAGAATGGCATCATTAACTATGCATAAATCTCCTGTGGCTTCAGTAAAGTGACTCAACAACCACAACAATATGTGACCTAGAAAGTAAAAGGTTTAGTAACATGAGCAAATTTGCTTTCCAAAGCAAGTAAGGTTAAGTACAAACATTTGGATAAAATGGCAGGCGCGATGATTTCAAAATATATATTATTTTACAACATCTGCACTGTAGATACATGTTCAACTATCTTAAGAAAATATACATTTCCCTTTGGCAAGAGGCCTTCATGACATGTTAAGTTTTGTTAAGCTATTTTGTACTTCTTAAATAAAGCAGTCTCTTTATCAGAATTATTTTTCTCTTAAATTCTTAATTTTTATTTTTATTTATTTATTTATTTTTTACCAAAATTTTAATTAATTCTTTATGTAAATCTCAGCATATATCTGTAAATAGGATTAGGGCTTATTTAGGATCAACACTAAATGATGTTTGTAAGTAGATGTAACTAAATCTAAATGGTTCTGTATACAAAATATCTTACATGCAATAATTTAAAATAGCTACATTTTGTGAAAGGTCAAATTAGGTAGTTTTTGAGTTTACAACACAGTTAATATCACAGTAATAAAAAATCTTCTCAAGATACTATTTCCCAGGTATACTATAAAGATGCAATATTTCCCATCCTTATTCAAAATTGTTGCTTAGATAAATGTGAACCAACTGGTTTGAGAAAAACAGTTTTGACGATGCAGTTTGGCATTTGAGTATCAACTGTTAGTGTTTTTGGAGGAGAATGAGACCCTATTTAGAAAAAAAAACTATGGATCTACAAGGGGATAACAGGAAACACAAAAAAAATAATATGTATCCAATACTTAATATTAATAGACTGAACTTGGCTGTTTGATACCACATTGGCTTTTTAAAAAAGCAAAGTTGACCAATGCATTATTTCATCAGAAAATTTAGGATTTTTTTCTATGGCAACTCATTACATCAAGATATGTTTTAGCGCAGCCATCAGCTGCAATGCACTTTGAGATAATGGCTTAAAATAAAAGACCCCTTAAATGTGCTTCAAAAGGCATGAAAATATTCATGATTTCTGCATAATGGACAAGTTTTGAATCCATTTAGGGGCCCATTGTGTTACAGTGTGTGTTTTTTTTTTTTTTGCTTTGTTATTACGTGGTTGTGGAATAACCTCACATTCTCTGGCATTGTATACTCGTATAGAAAAAAAATATATACATAATGATGGACCAAGTCAAATGACTGCTCATATAAAAACTATTATGGCACACTTAATAGCTGGTGAGAGACACAAAAGACTAAATGCATTCTTTCAAAATTTATTCTGTGGCAAAACCCAGTGTTGCTCTAAATGCCTTCCTCACCCAATTATGCTTGATGAGAAGGAAGTAAAAATGACAAAATGTGCTTAAAGTGAAAGACTGCACTGACTTTCAGGATTCATGCATTATTTCCTGTATCAGACGATGTCTCAGCTGCTATAACAGTCATGCTAAAACCCATCATGTTCTTCTGCACTGCTTACCGTTGAGTAAAAAAAAAGAAAACCTAATCTTGCCCCCCAAAATTGCCTGAGATGCCTAAAAATAATACAACGTGCCTTTCAGTAATTTGGATTCTCATAATGTAATGACTTTAAGTTGTTTAATTAACTTAATGGACATTTTAGAAGAAAAACATGTTTCTTATGTTTAGCAATAAAACATTTTCATTCTAGACAAAGTCTGTTTGGTTAATTTAACCTGCCAATGCTGACGGTCATGAACAATTGTCAATAATTGCCAAGCTCATATAAATAATTAGGTAAAATCCAAACTGATAGATGATAAAGTCCCGGATGTAAAAAATAAAATCCTTTACTATCCGACAGTAGTGTGTGCATATATCTTTCACGATGTGTTGCTCTGTGTAACCTATTAGCATTTCATGTTTTTTCTTTTCTTTTTTTTTTGCTTTGCTATGATTTTGTAAGCTCTTTAGGACTTCAGTCAGTGGAAAATTATTAAAGAACTAGAGCACAGGTTCAAGCGAAAGCAGCAGACGAGATTTGGTTTATCAGGATCACAGGTCCTGGTGTGTGATTTAGGAAAACACCTGCCTCAAAGGTGTTCAATCAAAGGAACAAATGACAAAAAGAGATTTTATCAAAGTATTTGATTCACGAGAAAACCTTGGCATACAAATACAAGAGATATCAGATAAAGGACAAAACTAATCAAGATTAGAAACAGGGGTTTCAGTGGTGCTCTTGGTTACAAAAATCAAAGAGAACACCTAACGTTCCCTCATCAGCCAGTCTTTTCTTGACATTTTGAAACAGACCCAAAAGACATCATCTTTGTCTCATTCAGGACTGATGCTTTTAAGCGTCAGTACCACAGATGCTTAGAGGCATCAGCGCTGAAAAAGAATAAAATTGGTCCCCAAAGAATTAATTTAGATAGGTAAGTATTTTTAGCAAGGTGCCTGTATAATGATAAATGTTTCTGAAGCTTAATCCCACAGTTCTTCTGAAATGCAAAGTTTAAGAGAACTGAAGAAACAGAGTTTCTAATTTTGGATTGTATATTTTTTATATCAGTTAAATTGCTGTTATTGAGTCAAAGATCGACAACGGTAAGATAAGCCATGATGGCCTCTATGACTCTGAGAGAAACAGCAGTGATGACGATGACCAGCTTCAGAGTTTTAACTGTACAAAAATGTTCATGTTTAGTTATTATTATTATTATTATTATTATTATTATTATTATTATTATTATTATTAT
>NW_015113077.1:65860-67799 GCF_001443285.1 Poecilia latipinna | reverse complement strand
ATTATTATTATTATTATTATTATTATTATTATTATTATTATTATTATTATTAATTTTATTTTTTATTATTATTTTTTTTTTATGCTTATGTGATAAATCAAATGGCTATTCTCAAAATAACTAATCAGTCTTCACAGTGTACTTGTAAAAGCTTGTTTTTGGGGCCCTGGGGTTATAATAATTTAATGACATACAAAAATATGAGAGTTACGGCCCGTAGCCATAACAATGAGGAAAAAGTATAGACCAGAATGATTGTCCCACAGATGAAAAACTTTATTCTCAACTGAGTTTAATTTTCTAAAAATGTCTGACCAGATGGTTTATATATGTAGACCTTTAAAAAGCTTCAGTGGAGCTTAATGACTTACAGAACAGGCTATTAATTGGTCTGAATCTGGTGTTTCTAGCTCTGACACACATGAAACATGAAGAGCCATATGCCCCAAGGATGAAGACTGGGGAATACTGAATTAAGACATTTTTTCAGTCATCGATTTTCCACATCCATTTTATCCTGTCCAGCTTGTGGAGCTTGTCTTCGTCCATTTCAGCTGCCACGGGGCAAGAAGTGGGGCACACAGCAGTGGGTTAGACTGACAGGCAATTGCGATTGGACACACTCAGCTTCTGGAGCAGCTTTGAATTCATATAAACAAGCAAAACAAATGAGAAGCTGGGACAAAATACAGCAATTCTGGTGAGAATTGTCTGATCTTAACCTCTTGAATGTCAGTAGAAAAACTATAATGTTAAGAAAAAAAAGTGGTCTTAATTAATAATGATAAGAAAACATTTATACATTTATGAAGTCACAATACTAAAATAAAATGCAGTTCATGCACACTGGAAATACCTGTCAATGTTTATAGGGTGAATGCTTGAATATTTTCCAGAAAAGCCTCACCTGAGGTTAAACAAATATGGCCATGTAGTTAGGTAATCTTAAATTTACCCGGTTGGATACTGATGGGCAGATCAGAATCAGAAGTGTGGACGTGATAAAGTGATGAATTTATTCTTGGCACCCTCTGTGAGTGGACGGTGGGGCTCTGTGTTCTTCAGGTGCTCAGGTTTATGTGCAGCTGCTTGACTTTTTGGCAAGACCTTAAAAAAATACTGGTTCAAAACTCCAATATTTGGAAGAAGATTTCATTAAAATATGAATGCAACTGTAGTTTGTAAAGTTCATAAGGCATGTTGGTGTATTTAATTTGTTTCATATGTCAGACATGAGGAAAGGAACTTCATTTTCTGGAGCATCTTGATCTATGATAGATCATGTGTTATTTTTTGCTGTCATGTCTCCGTCTCTTTATGTACATTTCTATAAAAATCCTCATGATTACCTGAGAATCTTGGATGGAAAGTTCACTGCTCAATACACAGACTAGGTGTTCCCTGATAGCTAAATTCAACTAAATATTAGCTGAATTCATGGTTGTATCTTCTGCTGTGGCAGCAGCTTAAAGCCTTTACCAGACCAAGGTAAGGAAATCTTCATTAATGCAGACAGAACATCAGCATGGCTCATCATAAGTTTAGGTACCATCAGTATTGGGTCATTGCTGCTATATTTATACACCATTTATGTAAATGTGTTTGTCACCTTTAAGAAGTATATGTGGTGTCTCAGAGTTGTGAAACAGATGACATAACGTACATAACACTATATATGCATATAAAAACTCATGCTGGAGCAAATGAATGTGCTAAAAAAAGTTATAATGGTACAAAAACAGATTTTTCCCCCCCTGATTAACAGCTAGGCAGCATGTTAAGGCATTTCTTTTCTTTTGGTACTTTATTACAGTACAATACAGTTTTCATCAGGTGGTAACCTGTTACTGAAATTCAAAATTGACAGAGTGTATTTTTTATTTTTTTTTATGTTGAAAAGTAATTTTAGATCTTGAATGAATATGTTACACGTCTCTAC
>NW_015113077.1:56423-60991 GCF_001443285.1 Poecilia latipinna | reverse complement strand
CATGCGCCGTGGTTTTCTCTCAGCGGCAGAAAATGTTTGTCTAAAAGTCAGTAATGGAATATCGCTGCATAAATAGTAAGAAATCCGATGGCCACAGCTAACTCAGCAGCGCTTCGCTTTCACAGACGGTGGAGACGTCTAACATTTTTCATCACAATGCTTATGTGTCTCTGTACAGCTAGCTTTGCTAGCATCACGTTAACGGAGCTTACCTTCTTTGAGCTACTTTTCTAAGTGACGAAAAAAGTTAGACGTCTCCACCGTCTGTGAAAGCGAAGCGCTGCTGAGTTAGCTGTGGCCATCGGATTTCTTACTATTTATGCAGCGATATTCCATTACTGACGATTAGACAAACATTTTCTGCCGCTGAGAGAAAACCACTGCGCACGTCCTGGAGTGCCGTGCGCGAGTGGAAGGTGGGGAGGGGAGGGGGGAGTAACAGAAACACGTAGTTGCTTGGATTTTAATCGGTGTGTTCTGCATCCACTGAAAACAAAGATGTTAACAAATAAAGTGGACAGCATGCTCATGCTGTACGTTTAGTGATATTTTCACAGTTGCGGTCTCGACTGGTCTTGACATAAAATGCAGAGTCCTCAGCGCCCGAGACCGAGACAAGACCGAGACCAAACGCGGTCGAGTCCGAGACGAGACCAAGACCATCAATAAATGGTCTCGAGACTGGTCTCAAGTACTACAACACTGGTGCATACACTGCATTGGTTGGGTTCCAACTGCATTCACAATGGGGCGCGGCTGGTACACTGGTTGTCTGGTTGCTTTGTACAGTTTTAAGCATGGAGCACATGAGGTAGGTGATCCTTCCAGTTCTCTTTCTCTTTCTCCCCCAGAGTCCGGAGCATCTGCAGTAAGGTACGATTTAGTCGTTCAGCCAGATTGCCCTGGGGGTGATATGGGGAGGTTCTTGAATGGGCCACACCAGCTAATCGTCTGAGATTTTTAAAGAGCTCATTCTCGAACTCCCAACCCTGGTCATGATGGAGTTTGGCCAGGTACCCAAACCTCGGGATGAAATCATTGAAAAGTCGGTTGGCTGCTGTCTTACCAGCCTTGTTCTTGGTGGGATAGGCTTGGGCAAACCTGGTAAAGTGGTCAATCACGACCAGGATGTACTCATACCCACCCCTGCTGGCTTCCAAGTGAACGAAATCAATACATAGCAGCTCGAGGGGTGAAGTTGATGTAATACTTCCCATTATAGCTCTTTCATTTGTGACTGGTTTCTTCTGTTTGATGCATGAGCATTTCCTGGTGATGTAGTCCTCTATATCGCTTTTCATGAAAGGCCAGTAGAATCGCTCCCTTGCCAAGCTCAGCATTTTTCAACGCCGACATGACTCATGTTGTGGAGATGAGTCAGAACTGTTTGTTTATATGTGGCGGGCAGAACCAGTTGTTGTCGACTCACAGTTTTTCTGTAGAGCAGGTCATCCTCCAGGTATAATTTGCCCCACTCTCGCAGCAGCCTCCTCGTGTGTCCATCAACTTTATTTCTTTCATCCTCTGTTAGTGGTTTGTCTTGTGTTTCAACTCCACAACTTTCCCAATGGCGGGGTCTTTCCTTTGTTCCCTCACCAGCTCATAATGACTGTCTGCAGACCCTCGAACTGGGGTTGGCTAGTGTGTGATAAGTTGAGGGCTGCCACCCAGGCCACATCTCTCTATTGAGCTCTCCGGCTTCCTTCCCATGCAGCACAGACTGTGTCCTCTGATAGTTCTTCAGAGCATTCAGCCATAAAAGTGCCTATATCCAGGGGCCACCGCGACAAGGTGTCGGCATCAATGGCAGTTTTACCTGGTCGGTATTTGATGTCGAAGTGGAAGTCAGCCAACTGCTCCACCCACTGGTGACCCACTGCATTAAGCTTGGCAGTATGTGAGTGGGTTGTTGTCTGTGAAGACTGTAAAATGTGGGGCATAGAACAGATAATCACGGAACTTGTCACATATCGCCCACTTCAGTGCCAGGAATTTAAGTTTGCCACTGTGAAGGTGATAATTCTGTTCTGCTGGCGTCAGTGTGCCCCATATCCAATCACCCTCATTTTTCCATCCTGAACTTGATAGAGAACCGCACCCAGGCCTTTTTGGGAGGCATCAGTGTGAAGTGTGAAAGGGCGGTCGAAATTGGGGTATGCCAGCACTGGGGGTTTGGTCAGTTGGTCAATGAGCTGCTCAAGGACCTGTTGATGTTCTTTGGTCCACTCTACTGGGGTCCGAGAGGACTGCTGGTGGGCTTTTGTTTTCCCCCGTGGCCATTTTAGCTGAGAGGTGTCCCACTCATACAGGCCCCATGGGGTGGTGAACGCGGTCAGGTACCTTGATCCTTCGGCAATAAAGCCTTGATGGTAGGCTTTCCCTTGGTCCAGAATCGAGAACCAAGCATATCCTCCCAGGGAGTCGGTGAGGTCTTGGATTCTAGGGAGGGGATGTCGGTCAGGTACGGTTTTGTTGTTGAGGAGCCGGTAGTCGACGCAGAGTCGTAAGGACCCATCTTTCTTCCTGACACATATGACAGGGGCTGCATATGGTGACTGAGATTTCACAATCCAACCTTTAACCAGAAGTTCCTGGATGTACTCCTTCACTTCTTTGTAGAGTGGCTTTGGAATGGATGCATAGGCTCTTTGGACTGGCATATCATCCTTAGTCCTGATTTCCATCTGGAGAGAAGGGATGCATCCAATGTCATCACTGGCACGGGAGAAGGCTCCACACTCCTCACAGAGAACTTCCTTTACCACCTGTTGTTGTTTGAGGCTTAGGTGACTGATCTCGACAGGAGGGAGCCAGGAGTCAGTTGGAGAGCTGCTGGAGGATGTAACTCCATTGACCTTAACTGCAGCCATTTATTTTTGGTGGGACCCTGGAGTGTTGGTCTCCAGGACCTTTATGACATGTTGGATGGTTTCCAGGGGAGTTCTTTTGGGTAGGGTGACCTCAGGTTTTGAGTGATTGGAGATGGCCACTTTAACATATGGTCACCTGGCCTCATTGACTTTTAAGAGGCCCTCCCCCACACCCANAGTCCTCAGCGCCCGAGACCGAGACAAGACCGAGACCAAACGCGGTCGAGTCCGAGACGAGACCAAGACCATCAATAAATGGTCTCGAGACTGGTCTCAAGTACTACAACACTGGTGCATACACTGCATTGGTTGGGTTCCAACTGCATTCACAATGGGGCGCGGCTGGTACACTGGTTGTCTGGTTGCTTTGTACAGTTTTAAGCATGGAGCACATGAGGTAGGTGATCCTTCCAGTTCTCTTTCTCTTTCTCCCCCAGAGTCCGGAGCATCTGCAGTAAGGTACGATTTAGTCGTTCGGCTGGATTGCCCTGGGGGTGATATGGGGAGGTTCTTGAATGGGTCGCACCAGCTAGTCATCTTAGATTGTTAAAGAGCTCATTCTCGAACTCCCGACCCTGGTCATGATGGAGTTTGGCAGGGTACCCAAATCTCGGGATGAAATCATTGAAAAGCCAGTTGGCTGCTGTCTTACCAGCCTTGTTCTTGGTGGGATAGGCTTGGGCAAACCTGGTAAAGTGGTCAATCACAACCAGGATGTACTCGTACCCACCCCTGCTGGCTTCCAAGTGAAGGAAATCGATGCATAGCAGCTCGAGGGGAGAAGTCGATGAAATACTTCCCATTGGGGCTCTTTCATTTGTGACTGGTTTCTTCTGTTTGATGCATGAGCATTTCCTGGTGATGTATTCCTCTATATCGCTTTTCATGAAAGGCCAGTAGAATCGCTCCCTTGCCAAGCTCAGCATTTTTCAACGCCGACATGACTCATGTTGTGGAGATGAGTCAGAACTGTTTGTTTATATGTGGCGGGCAGAACTAGTTGCTTTCAACTCGCAGTCTTTCGGTAGAGCAGATCATTCTCCAGGTATAATTTGCCCCACTCTCGCAGCAGCCTCCTTGTGTGTCCATCAACTTTATTTTTCTTCCTCTGTTAGTGGTTTGTCTTGTTGTTTCAACTCCACAACTTTCCCAATGGCGGGGTCTTTCCTTTGTTCCCTCACTAGCTCATCGTGACTGACTGTCTGCAGACCCTCGAGCTGGGGTTGGCTAGGGTGTGACAAGTTGAGGGCTGCCACCCAGGCCACATCTCTCTGTTGAGCTCTCCAGCTTCCTTCCCATGCAGCACAGACTGTGTCCTCTGATAGTTCTTCAGAGCATTCAGCCATAAAAGTGTCTGTATCCAGGGGCCATCGCGACAAGGTGTCGGCATCAATGGCAGTTTTACCTGGTCGGTATTTGATGTCGAAGTGGAAGTCAGCCAACTGCCCCACCCACCGGTGACCCACTGCATTAAGCTTGGCAGTGCTCAGGATGTATGTGAGTGGGTTGTTGTCCGTGAAGACTGTAAAATGTGGGGCATAGAACAGATAATCACGGAACTTGTCACATATCGCCCACTTCAGTGCCAGGAATTTAAGTTTGCCACTGTGAAGGTGATAATTCTGTTCTGCTGGCGTCAGTGTGCCCCATATCCAATCACCCTCATTTTTCCATCCTGAACTTGATAGAGAACCGCAC
>NW_015113077.1:49112-50908 GCF_001443285.1 Poecilia latipinna | reverse complement strand
AGTTTCTGTTTTAGCCCAATCATGCGGTACAGGAACTGTTGAGGTGGTTCTTGGTCTGATTGCCTGGCACACATCAATTCCTGGAACATCTCAGTCGATGCTTTCTCACCGAGGTGGGACCTGAGGAAGCCTTTGAGCTCAGATACAGTGATTGAGTCTTTGTTTACGAGCATGTCTTTAAAGGTTCCTGGTTTTATAATCCTCAACACCCCCCTGACCACTTCAGTCTCTGTGAAACCCTCTTTTACTCCCTCATCGATTTGTTTACTGATGCTGTTGTAGCTTAAATCAGAGTTCTGATCTCCAACCTGACCACCGTGTACTTTGAAATCTTTGCGCTGCAGGTAGGAGAGGTCCTTCAGACACACAGGTTGATCCGGGGTCATTTGTGGCCTGTTATATAACTCTGACTCAACTTGGTGGAGAGAAACTGGAATTGGTGTGGTCATACTAGATTCATACTGCCTGAGTTTCTCGCCCAGTTCCTCATACAGCTGTCTCAGACCTTCTACCGACCCCATTTTTGTGTTGGGTTGGGTAATAGAGTCAGGCTGAGACTGCATGACTGTACTGTTCAAGTGAGCATGGGGTTGTGATGTGGAGTGTTTGATTGTTATAGACTGAGTGTGACTGGGTTTAATACGTGCACAAACATCATCAAACACACTTTCTCCAGAATTATCAGTAGCATCAGGATTTGTTAGCTTATATATCAAATCATTCAAATCCAGCAACCAACCCATACCTTTGTCTTCCCGCTCGAGTAAGGCATCAGACTGCAAAAAGGAGATGGCAAAGTCCATGCAGCTTTCTTCATCGTTTGGGTCCAGTTCACCTCCATACTGGCTATTAGTAGCAATGTCTTTTGCCACCTGATAAACACTGTCGCTGGGGAGTTTGAAAAGTTGTTTCTTAATGTTCCATATTAACTCTTTGCGAACCTCTGCCATGGTGTCTGGTTCTACTACAGGTCGGTCCTCCAGTTCAGTGAGTTGACTCCTCTGAAGATAGCGTACGTTGTCCTCTGGATCAGCAACTTGGCTCAGCTTCAACTAGAGTACGTTGTCCTCTGGATCAGCAACTTGGCTCAGCTTCAACTAGAGTACGTTGTCCTCTGGATCAGCAACGTGGCTCAGCTGCAGCTCGACTGCGCTGTCTTCTGAATCGGCGATGTGGCTCCTCGGCGATCAGCTTACGTTGAACTCAGGATCAGCAGTGCAGTTCCGGTGGAGGATCGCGGTTCCATCCCACTCTGATCTTCCACTCTGGACACCCACGGGTTGACTCCTGGCCTTCAGCTGTGTCACCTTGGTCACGTGGTTCTGGTATCTCTGGATCTTCTCCCAATATTTTTGATGAGGAGAGATCCCGGACGAGCCCCCACAGTTTGTTACACGTCTCTACTTATAGTGACAAATATAACAAATGATGTTTTGTTTTGTTTTTCCGTTTTTTTTCTTCTTCTGAAGACTTTCTGCTTTCCCTTGATCTTGGAGAGCCTGTAATGACGAACAGTCAGTGAGAGAAAGAAAGGACAACCGCCGTCTTCTTCCCCAAACTCTGTCTGAAGAGCGAGGGGCGGGGCTCCTCAATTCCGGTCTCCTGGTGAGACGTTGCCCGAACCTTCGTTACCCTTTTTTTTTAATTTTTTTTTTATTTAAAACCCATATATGTAATTAATTGCAATACTATTAATTTCTGTGTGGTGGCGTATATTTTCTTAAACAGATTTTCTGGACTATCACCAAGTGATAATTAAATTCTCCCACTTTATGGTGTATCACAAATAGCATTGT
>NW_015113077.1:38231-45076 GCF_001443285.1 Poecilia latipinna | reverse complement strand
TGTGAGTTACTAAAATTTGATTGAGACCAAACTGGCGACTGCCAAATATTAACACAATGTGCTTGTTTCAGGTTTAATATTACCTGCATGCTGATATTTCTTTCATGACAGTTGAGTTTCATGGTTTTTCCTAATCAGTACTCAGATAAAAGCACACAGTTGACAACAGTAGAAAAAGGAAAGCTTAAAAATTCCATTTTCATCCACAAATCTATGTTTAATTCTACAATGACAGTTTGATTGTGATAGATTCAAACACCTTTTCATTTGATGCTGTTTTAGGAATAATACTGTTCTTTTTTATAACCTCAAGTCTGACATTTATTTTCCTACTTAAACCAATTTAGGGTACAATTGAAATACCCAAAACTGGTTTTTGATTGCAGACCTCTTATAATTGTCTAAACAATATACTTTTGGTCTCTTTTGACATTATAAGCTTAAACATAGATGTAAAAAGTGTTACAGTCAAACTTCGATTATATTTTATAACTAGTTCTAAGTAGATGTTCTTAAATAGTTAATAATAGTAATTCAAAAAGGGATTTATCCTCAATCAAACATAAATTGCCATAATTCCAGATAATCCAATCTAATCCCTCCGAGGAAATAGCTTGAACACCAAGGCAGGCTGAACTGGAGAGAAAACACTGCATCCATCATATCCTCTGTCATAATCCACCCCCCACATGTTTGAGGTTAGAGTGGATTTAAACTCAAATAACATTCCCTGCCATTCTCTTCAACCCTAGTCTGTGCATCACCATTTCAGTAATGGTGCTCAGCTCATATGCAAGATAAAAAATGGATTTAGGATCCATTAGCTTATTAGGAGCAAAATGACTTTATCTTCCCTCAATGTGAACCTCCCGGCAACCATTTGGAGATAAATCATCCCACAGCAACACCCACTGATCTGTCAATCAATCTGCTTATCAGTTTGTCTCCTAAAGAGATAGCGATCAGTTATTCACTGCATGATTTAAATGAATGTAAGGGCAGACATTGACCCTTTTTGGCATAATTGGAGATGGAATATTCCAAATTAGAGATATAATTTAACAGCCATGCTGGAAATGACTGAACTATACTATATATCACATTGCTATTTACATTTATAGTTAAGGTTAGGGTTTTACATATTAGGCTATGATTATTTACATTGAAGATGTTGATGGATTTGTGGTGTTCAGTGTTGCCAGAGTAACCATCAGGAGCTAAAGTGTCATGGGAAGTCAGGAAAATACACTTCTATGTGTGTTCAACACAAAAATCATTCATGATGGAATTCACATAGTTAGACTTTGTTTCTATTTTGCAAAACATGTTTTATATTGAACATTACTATTATTGTGTACATAAAATCCACAAGAACTGGTAGGAAAAAAAAAGCTAAAATCTCTCTATGGCTCTATGGACTAGCTAAAGCCGAATTTATGTTGCAGAGCTATACATAATGCAGGTAAGGCTGGCTTGGGGGTTAAATGAAGAATGAAGTAGTGAAGAGTTAGCCTACTTGTCCTCCAAATTGGAGTTTCCCTTCTCCTTGCTTCATTATGGTAACTTTCTTTTTGTGCTTGCTAATTAAGGGTAGGGCAGGCAGAGCGAGAGAACAAGTCCTCACTGATGGAAATGAAATGAGACGGACAGAAAAGCAGGACTAGGGGAATAATCGGTTGTCTGATGAATGCTCAGTTTCCTTGATGAACAGCCCTTGCACTTTCCTAAAATGGATGGGAGACGAGAGAAACAAGAGCCAAGAACAAACTATACTTTGTTCATGTTAAAGTAAGTATCCAAGTGTGGGGAGAGCCAAGAGTAAGCCGAATAAAAGACCAATTTACTTTGCTGTGTCTTAGTCCCTAGACACAGAACACCAAACAAATTTACTGTGTCTATAACTTAGTTGTTGTTGTTGTAGAAATTAATTTGCTTACAGATTGTCTTTCTTGCTAAAAGCCTTAAAAGCAGAATAAAACATTTTAGAGGCTGAAGCAAGTCCATGTTTACATTTCTTCATTCTGCATTTGTTACAGCAACCACTAACTAGTTTTCTACCAATAATCTCCTTATTCTCAATGTTGTTTAACAGCCCAAACATGGTGCAGCATGTCCCTCTCTTCTTCCCTCAACCACGGTGAGGTCATTCAATCACTTTGGGATTCTTTTAAATTCTTTGTGACAAGTGACCTTGCAAAATGGCTTTTGTCATCATCCCCGCATTGTAATTCATGCTAAAACGACAGAGCTATGACTCTGCCAGTGTAGCATCATTCAGATCGGTCGTCTAATCTAATACAAAAGTACACTTTATTAAATAAACCATTTCTCAGGCAATATCTGAATGGGACAAATTCTTTAAAGGGAAAGTCAGAACCTAAGTAGGAAAAGTCTTTTGGTTGAGGTCACTGTTTGACAAAAATAGCCTTTTACCTTTCCAGAGTCTCTAATTTTTAGTGTGTATTTCTATTTTATTTATTAACATTATGAGGAATTTCTGTTCTTCCTTCATATGACAGACACTAAATCATATCTACTGTTTGTTTTGAAAACTCTGTCCAGTCATGTCTTGTCAAATGAAGCCTATGGGGATAAGCATGGTAAAAGTCTCTCGATTTAAGTTGTCTTGTTTTACACACACAGACACACACACACACACACACACACACACACACACACACACATATATATATATATAAATTACTCCTAAAAATGTAAACTCCAGTAAGACTTATAATGCATATTGCACAATTTTTCAATAAATGGTTTCCATACAAAGTAAAGCCATTGTAGACAATAATAACTCAAAATAATCTTTTGTACCTTTGATTTGTCACATCATTGTGGGGGATTTTAACCTATTCTTTTTATCATTTATGGGTATATTTATAAACATATATGGCATTTATTTCTGAGGAGGTATTTCCAGATCCTTCCATGGGATTTCAAAATCTGCACAGTCTACTTAGCATCATTTGCTTGATCCTTGACCTGACATGGGCTAAACTTCAGCATTCAAACAGCATTACAGTTGAGTCTAGATGCCTTTAGACAAAGGAGCTCATACAGGATTCAATAGCTGCAAGACGTCCTGGTCATGTGGCTCCAAAACAAGCCCGTCTATTTGGTGCTCTAACAATGCGCTTGACAGATAGAACGAGGTGTTTGTGCTGACATGCTGTGTTTGGTTTTTGTCAAATGTGACTCTTTGAATTATGGTCAAGCATTGCCACTTGGGTCTCATCTGTCCAAAGGAGATATTTACACAAGTCAGTTAGTTTGTTCAGATCCATTGTTTCAAATTTAAACTTTACTTCCTTTTTATTAAATGGATAGACTTTTTTTCCATGCATTTCCAAAAAAACATATCTTTGTTAGTTTTTCTCCTGTTGCATGTCATGAACTTTAACATTTAACTTATTGAGGTGCTTAGAACCTGCAAATTAATCAGGTTATATAAAGTTAACACTTTCTGATTTGGTATTTCCCCCCGCAATTCCCTTATATCTAGATGAAAGGATCATTGTGAAGCTTTTATTTTATATTTATCCAGGTTAATCTGTGTCTAATATTGCAATTTGTTTGATGATTTGAAAATAACCTTTCACAGCATTATATATTTAGGTAATATAAAAGGTCACATATTGTTTATATGTGGTTGTACATCTAATGTACATCATTTTAACATATGACAAAAATAATGAGAACAAATTATTCTCTCATCTTCATAAGTTAAACCTTTTGCATCCTGACAAGTTGAACTTACATTTTAATACTAAAACTATATATTAGGTTAAGGATATTGAGACTCATAATGGTACTATGTTGTCCTGATTAAAATGGGGTTTGGGGAGGAATACGGGGGGCATTTGTCACTAAAGCTACGAGGCAAGTCAATAAAGCAGCAAAAGGAAAGAATAAAGCCGAACACTGTATAACACTGATCCCTCTTCACAGACAGAGCTACCTCACCAGAGAGTGTGCAAATTGTAATAGCATTAGAGTTAGTTTATTGTGCTTATGGAATCGCACTATCAATGAATATTCTTTGCAGGTATTATTCTAATCTCTTTGAAGCACATCTTTACAAAAACACACCACCTCAGATGAATAGACTGCTGTCATGCAGACAGGAAAAGCTCTTAGACTCAGTAGGGTAAATGTGGGTTTTATATAAAAGCAAGATAAATCTGACTGGCACGTGATGCATAAAGCACTCAGCATGGTGACAGCAAAATGTGTAAACGATGCTCAACACACAGAAATAACATTTAGAAAACTCACAGAATGAATCTGATAACAACAGGAAATGCTGGTTGGATTGTGTTTTTAAAAAGTTGCTTCAAAAGTTTCACAACTGAGTTAAACTAAGACGTAAGCAACTGCAATAACTGGCAAAGCATTATGTGAATTTAAACATAAGGTCAAAATTCATACTTTGTTTCAAATGATTCTACTCAGTTGTACATTTCTTTTAATCTGAGTATGTTAGTTTGATCAGTTTGTTGTGTTTTTCACACCCTGCTAAAAGCGGATTGGCTCAGTAGCTTTTTATGCCTGTGTTGGACTATGAGCTCTTTTGTATATGATTGCTTCCACACATTGTAGGATATTTGACTCTGTCTACCTCTCTTCTCTGAGGTTCCACTGTGATTTACACTCACAGGTGGGATGGACTGGTCTGGCTGCCCAAAGGAACTCACTGTTGTTAATCTTTATTTACAAGGCACAATTTGGACTTCTGTCTGCCTATATTTGTTCTGCAATTGCTCTGAGAAATGTCGACTCTTATGCTTTTTGCTCACAGGATTTGTTGCTTCTTTTTGTCCCTTTTGCTCGGACTGAATTGAGTAAGAAGACTTTCTTTCATCCTTCTCCTTCTTATTGGAACTTCTAACAAGAAACTTTAAAATTGGCTGAATTCATCTCACTTAGTGCTTTTGCATTCAAACTAAAAGTTTTTGGGGTTGATTCAGTGACGTTTACCTTTTTTTCTTAATAGCTTGACGGTTTTTTTAACTGTGTAATTTTTTTATTGTATTTGTTGCTGCCTCTAGGCCAGAACATTTTTGAAAAAGAGGTTTTTAATCTCAATTTTTTTTATCCTGGTAAAATAAAGGTTCAATAAAATAACACAAAAAAAAAATTGCCTTTCCTATGCAGCAAATTCTAACTTTGCTGCACTGTCTCTTAGTTTTGTTTTATATTGTTACCTTCCTGTGAATACGCAAGCTTCCATCTGCACTTCCCTTTGTTGCTGGTACACTTGAATTGCTATTTAAAAATAAAATGATTCTCTTTCGTCTGGCAGAGCAAGTCTAGCACTATTTATTTATTTATTTATTTATTTATTTATTTATTTATTTATTTATTTATTTATTTATTTTACCATTCTCATTTTGCTTCTGTTCATTTAGGTTTTGTTTTTTAAAGGTTTGTTGACACCAAACTACAACACTGAAAATGTGTTGACGTCTAGAAGCAGCATTCAGCTTCTATGCAGCACGAATCTGGAACAAAATTCCAGAAAATTGCAAAACAGCTGAAACACTGACTTCCTTTTAATCAAGGCTAAAAACTTGCCTGATGATGATGTGATTTCTGGAACACAGACTGTCACAGAATTTGCTCTTGGATACTCTGATTCAGAGACTTTCATGTATTCATGGTACATGTTTTCATGTACCAAAAATCTGTAGCTGCAAAATGAAGCACAAATCAAAACCATGTTCAACAGTTGCTATGAGATTTTTGGGCTAATATGCTGGGTTTTTTTTTTTTTTTGCAAGCATGGCACTGTGAAATATGGCCAATCATCTATACTTTAGTCTCATTTGTCCAACGCAGTATTCAAGAGGTTTTTTGGTTAATTCAAATGAAACTACAGAATTTGGATTAGTGCTGCCACAATCTTTGGAGACAGAATAACCTTTCCCTTTTCATCTGGATGAAAAACTTCACACTTATTCAGCCTTTTCGTAATTGTATTTTCATGAGCTGTAATATTTAAAATGCTAGCTGAGGTATGTGGAATCTCTGACGAAGCTCTTAGATTTTCTGCTATTTCCCCACGCTTTGCAAAATCTAAGCCTGGATTTGCTGCTAAAATTGCTTTTAGATTTATGTAAGCACACACTTCTATATTCCATACCATCAAGGTGTCATAATGTCAACTTTTATAGAAGTAATGATGCTGATGATCAGTGATTCAAGCGATATCTGCTACCTGTTAAATTCAAGGGAATTTGCCAAGCACTTCTCAGTTTGTCCGACTTTTTAACTGACGACCTTGAAAGCTTTTTTCTCCTGGATGTATGTGTCCATATCAAAACAGTCATTTTCCAAGGGCTTCAATCCCTGCTGTTCCACCCTGAGGGACAATTAAATCACAGATGTTTATAGTTTATAAGACAGTCAATTACTCCAATTAATTAAACCTCAGAATATTTACCCTTAAAATAACTTCAGCTTTGAAAAGTAAAATCATATTATTATATACAGCAGTAGCAATAAAAGTCCTTAAATGTCATATTTAAAGATTTTATAACACACTAAATTAATTAAGAAGTGAAAAACAAATATTGGGTTTTGATATATTTTGTCATGATGGGATTTACACATTTAAACAATAAACATTTGCCAAGTATCAAATTTTTTGTCGAACTGTTTTTATACCAAGATTTGTCATAAAGAGGTGCAGGGGATGTTGAGGCTGAGTCAAACACTCTTATTATGAAGTAATAAAATCATATTTTTACCTAGATGTTCTTAAAGGGAGCATGCACTCAACACATTGCTTTTATGATCGCTGAAAAACAAAACTTCTCTGTTCAATTTGGACCAGC